>NC_092720.1:212112572-212327046 GCF_047496885.1 Scyliorhinus torazame | reverse complement strand
CCCACAACCCCCAGTATCACCCACTCCCCCACTCCCCACTATCCTCAGTATCCCCCACTCCCGACAACTCCCAGTATCCCCCACTCCCCATGACCCCGAGCCCACCACCCCACACTCCCCACAACCTCCAGTATCCCCCACTCCCCCACGCCCCACAACCTCCAGTATCCCCCACTCCCCACAACCCCCAGTATCCCCACACTCCCACTCCCCACAACCCCCAGTATCCCCCACTCCCCATGACCCCGAGCCCACCACCCCCCACTCCCCACAACCCCCAGTATCCCCCACTCCCCCACGCCCCACAACCTCCAGTATCCCCCACTCCCCACAACCCCAGTATCCCCACACTCCCACTCCCCACAACCCCCAGTATCCCCAGTCCCCACAACCCCCAGTATCCCCCACTCCCCACAACCCCCAGTATCCCCACTCCCCACAACCCCCAGTATCCCCCACTCCCCACAACCCCCAGTATCCCCCACTCCCCCCACGCCCCACAACCTCCAGTATCCCCCACTCCCCACAACCCCCAGTATCCCCACTCCCCACAACCCCCAGTATCCCCCACTCCCCACAACCCCCAGTATCCCCACTCTCCCACTCCCGACAACCCCCAGTATCCCCCACTCCCCATGACCCCGAGCCCACCACCCCCCACTCCCCACAACCCCCAGTATCCCCCACTCCCCCACGCCCCACAACCTCCAGTATTCCCCACTCCCCACAACCCCCAGTATCCCCACACTCCCACTCCCCACAACCCCCAGTATCCCCACTCCCCACAACCCCCAGTATCCCCCACTCCCCACAACCCCCAGTATCCCCACTCCCCACAAACCCCAGTATCCCCCACGCCCCATAACCCCCAGTATCCCCACTCCCCACAACCCCCAGTATCCCCCACTCCCCACAACCCCCAGTATCCCCCACTCCCCACAACCCCCAGTATCCCCACTCCCCCACTCCCCACAACCCCCAGTATCCCCCACTCCCCACAACCCCCAGTATCCCCCACTCCCCACAACCCCCAGTATCCCCACTCCCCACAAACCCCAGTATCCCCCACTCCCCATAACACCCAGTATCCCCACTCCCCACAACCCCCAGTATCCCCCACTCCCCACAGCCCCCAGTATCCCCCACTCCCCACAACCCCCAGTATCCCCACTCCCCCACTCCCCACCACCCCCAGTATCCCCACTCCCCCACTCCCCACCACCCCCAGTATCCCCCACTCCCCACAACCCCCAGTATCTCCCACTCCCCCACTCCCCACCACCCCCAGTATCCCCCACCCTCCCACTCCCCACAACCCCCAGTATCCCCCACTCCCCCACTCCCCACAACCCCCAGTATCCCCCACTCCCCACAACCCCCAGTATCCCCACTCCCCACAACCCCCAGTATTCCCCACTCCCCACAGCCCCCAGTATCCCCCCACTCCCCACAACCCCCAGTATCCCCACTCCCCCACTCCCCACCACCCCCAGTATCCCCACTCCCCCACTCCCCACCACCCCCAGTATCCCCCACTCCCCACCACCCCCAGTATCCCCACTCCCCCACTCCCCACCACCCCCAGTATCCCCCACTCTCCCACTCCCCACAACCCCCAGTATCCCCACTCCCCACAACCCCCAGTATCACCCACAACCCCCAGTGTCCCCCACTCCCCCACTCCCCACTACCCCCAGTATCCCCCACTCCCCACAACCCCCAGTATCCCCCACTCCCCACAACCCCCAGCACCCCCCACTCCCCACAACCCCCAGTATCCCCCACTCCCCCACTCCCCACAACCGCAGTATCCCCCACTCCCCACAACCCCCAGTATCACCCACTCCCCCACTCCCCACTATCCTCAGTATTACCCACTCCCGACAACCCCCAGTATCCCCCACTCCCCATGACCCCAAGCCCACCACCCCCCACTCCCCACAACCCCCAGTATCCCCCACTCCCCCACGCCCCACAACCTCCAGTATCCCCACTCCCCACAACCCCCAGTATCCCCACACTCCCACTCCCCACAACCCCCAGTATCCCCACTCCCCACAACCCCCAGTATCCCCCACTCCCCACAACCCCCAGTATCCCCACTCTCCCACTCCCGACAACCCCCAGTATCCCCCACTCCCCATGACCCCGAGCCCACCACCCCCCACTCCCCACAACCCCCAGTATCCCCCACTCCCCCACGCCCCACAACCTCCAGTATCCCCCGCTCCCCCACAACCCCCAGTATCCCCACACTCCCACTCCCCACAACCCCCAGTATCCCCACTCCCCACAACCCCCAGTATCCCCCACTCCCCACAACCCCCAGTATCCCCACTCCCCACAACCCCCAGTATCCCCACACTCCCACTCCCCACAACCCCCAGTATCCCCACTCCCCACAACCCCCAGTATCCCCCACTCCCCACAACCCCCAGTATCCCCCACTCCCCACAACCCCCAGTATCCCCACTCCCCCACTCCCCACAACCCCCAGTATCCCCACTCTCCCACTCCCCACAACCCCCAGTATCCCCCACTCCCCACAATCCCCAGTATCCCCACTCCCCACAAACCCCAGTATCCCCCACTCCCCATAACCCCCAGTATCCCCACTCCCCACTACTCCCAGTATCCCCCACTCCCCACAGCCCCCAGTATCCCCCACTCCCCACAACCCCCAGTATCCCCACTCCCCACCACCCCCAGTATCCCCACTCCCCCACTCCCCACCACCCCCAGTATCCCCCACTCCCCACAACCCCCAGTATCTCCCACTCCCCCACTCCCCACCACCCCCAGTATCCCCCACTCTCCCACTCCCCACAACCCCCAGTATCCCCCACTCCCCCACTCCCCAAAACCCCCAGTATCCCCCACTCCCCACAACCCCCAGTATCCCCACTCCCCACAACCCCCAGTATCCCCCACTCCCCACAGCCCCCGGTATCCCCCACTCCCCACAACCCCCAGTATCCCCACTCCCCCACTCCCCACCACCCCCAGTATCCCCACTCCCCCACTCCCCACCACCCCCAGTATCCCCCACTCCCCACCACCCCCAGTATCCCCACTCCCCCACTCCCCACCACCCCCCAGTATCCCCCACTCTCCCACTCCCCACAACCCCCATTATCCCCACTCCCCCACTCCCCACAACCCCCAGTATCCCCCACTCCCCACAACACCCAGTATCCCCACTCCCCACAACCCCCAGTATCCCCCACTCCCCACAACCCCCAGTATCCCCTACTCCCCCACTCCCCACAACCCCCAGTATCCCCACTCCCCCATTTCCTCCGCAACCACTATGCCCCTACTCACCCATTCCCCCACTCCCCACAATCCCCTCGGTAAGGACCCTAGTTATAGTAGTTATAGTGGTTAATCTAGCTGATGCAGTGATCAATCACCCAGTACCCCCCCATTCCCCGCTCCCCTGCAACCTCCATTCCCCATTTCCCCCATTCCCCACTCCCCCATTCCCCCACAACCTCAATTCCCTACTCTCCCACTCCCCCCATTCCCCCACAACCTCCATTCCCTACTCCCCCACTCCCCCCATTCCCTACTCCCCCCACTCCCCCCATTTCCTACTCCCCCCACTCCCCCATTCCCGCACAATCTCCATTCCCTACTCCCCCACTCCCCCCATTCCCTACTCCCCCACTCCCCCCATTCCCGCTCC
Organism: Scyliorhinus torazame; assembly: GCF_047496885.1. NCBI lineage: Eukaryota > Metazoa > Chordata > Chondrichthyes > Carcharhiniformes > Scyliorhinidae > Scyliorhinus > Scyliorhinus torazame. The sequence continues at coordinate 212,323,358 of NC_092720.1, read as the reverse complement.
ACCACAACCTCCATTCCCTACTCCCCCCTTTCCCCCCATTCCCTACTCCCCCATTCCCCTACTCCCCCCATTCCCCCACTCCCCCATTCCCTACTCCCCCACTCCCCCCATTCCCCCACTCCCCCCATTCCCACACAACCTCCATTCGCTACTCCCCCCACTCCCCCCATTCCCCCACTCCCCCCATTCCCCCACAACCTCTATTCCCTACTTGTTAAGGAACCTAGTTATAGTAGTTATAGTGGTTAATCTAGCTGATGCAGTGATCAATCACCCAGTACCCCCCATTCTCCGCTCCCCTGCAACCTCCATTCCCTACTCCCCCACTCCCCCCATTCCCTACTCCTCCACTCCCCCATTCCCCCACTCCCCCCATTCCCCCACTCCCCCATTCCCTCACAACCTCCACTCCCTACTCCCCCCATTCCCCCACAACCTTCATTCCCCACTCCCCCCATTCTCCCACTCCCCCCATTTCCCCACAGCCTCCATTCCCTACTCCCCCACTCCCCCCATTCCCACACAACCTCCATTCCCCACTCCCCCAATTCCCCCACACCCCCACTCCCCCCCATTCCCCCACTCCCCCCATTCCCCCACTCCCCCCCCCATTCACCCACTCCCCCATTCCCACAACCTCCATTCCCTACTCCCCCCATTCCCCCACTCCCCCACAACCCCCATTGCCCCACAACCTCCATTCCTCCACTCCCCCCATTCTCCCACTCCCCCCATTGCCCCACAACCTCCATTCCCCCACTCCCCCCATTCCCCCACTCCCCCCGTTCCCCCACTGTCCCCGTTCACCCCCCCCGTTCCCCCACACGCCCCGTTCCCCCACTGTCCCCGTTCACCCACACGCCCCGTTCACCCACACGCCCCGTTCACCCACATCCCCCCGTTCCCCCACTCTCCCCGTTCCCCCACACGCCCCATTCCCCCACTCTCCCCATTCACCCACTCTCCCCGTTCCCCCACACCCCCTGTTCCCCCACTCTCCCCGTTCACCCACACGCCTCGTTCCCCCACTCTCCCCATTCATCCACACCCCCCGTTCACGCCACACGCCCCGTTCCCCCACTCCCCCATTCCCCCACAACCTCAATTCCCTACTCTCGCCACTCCCCCCATTCCCCCACAACCTCCATTCCCTACTCCCCCACTCCCCCCATTCCCTACTCCCCCCACTCCCCCCATTCCCTACTCCCCCCACTCCCCCATTCCCGCACAACCTCCATTCCCTACTCCCCCACTCCCCCCATTCCCTACTCCCCCACTCCCCCCATTCCCGCTCCACCACAACCTCCATTCCCTACTCCCCCCCTTTCCCCCCATTCCCTACTCCCCTATTCCCCTACTCCCCCCATTCCCCCACTCCCCCCATTCCCTACTCCCCCACTCCCCCCATTCCCCCACTCCCCCCCATTCCCACACAACCTCCATTCCCTACTCCCCCCACTCCCCCGTTCCCCCACTCCCCCCATTCCCCCACAACCTCTATTCCCTACTTGGTAAGGAACCTAGTTATAGTAGTTAGAGTGGTTAATCTAGCTGATGCAGTGATCAATCACCCAGTACCCCCATTCCCTGCTCCCCTGCAACCTCCATTCCCTACTCCCCCACTCCCCCCATTCCCTACTCCTCCACTCCCCAATTCCCCCACTCCCCCCATTCCCCCACTCCCCCATTCCCTCACAACCTCCACTCCCTACTCCCCCCATTCCCCCACAACCTTCATTCCCCACTCCCCCCATTCTCCCACTCCCCCCATTTCCCCACAGCCTCCATTCCCTACTCCCCCACTCCCCCCATTCCCACACAACCTCCATTCCCCACTCCCCCGATTCCCCCACACCCCCATTCCCCCACTCCCCCCCATTCCCCCACTCCCCCCCATTCCCCCACTCCCCCATTCCCCCACTCCCCCATTCCCCCACTCCGCCCCCATTCACCCACTCCCCCATTCCCACAACCTCCATTCCCTACTCCCCCCATTCCCCCACTCCCCCACAACCCTCATTGCCCCACAACCTCCATTCCCCCACTCCCCCCATTCTCCCACTCCCCCCATTCCCCCACTCCCCCATTCTCCCACTCCCCCCATTCCCCCCACTCCCCCCATTGCCCCACAACCACCATTCCCCCACTCCCCCGTTCCCCCACTGTCCCCGTTCACCCCCCCCCGTTCCCCCACACGCCCCGTTCCCCCACTGTCCCCTTTCACCCACACGCCCCGTTCACCCACACGCCCCCGTTCACCCACATACCCCCGTTCCCCCACTCTCCCCGTTCCCCCACACGCCCCATTCCCCCACTCTCCCCGTTCACCCACTCTCCCGTTCCCCACACCCCCTGTTCCCCCACTCTCCCCGTTCACCCACACGCCTCGTTCCCCCACTCTCCCCGTTCATTCCACACCCCCCGTTCCCCCACACCCCCCCGTTCCCCCACTCTCCCCGTTCCCCCACACGCCCCATTCCCCCACACCCCCCGTTCCCCCACTCTCCCCGTTCCCCCGCACCCCCCGTTCCCCCCACTCTCCCCGTTCATCCACACCCCCCGTTCACCCACACGCCCCGTTCCCACCACTCTCCCCGTTCCCCCACACGCCCCATTCCCCCACACCCCCCGTTCCCCCACTCTCCCCGTTCCCCCACACCCCCCGTTCCCCCACACCCCCCGTTCCCCCACTCTCCCCGTTCCCCCACACCCCCCGTTCCCCCACACCCCCCCGTTCCCCCACTCTCCCCGTTCCCCCACTCTCCCCGTTCCCCCACTCTCCCCCGTTCCCCCACTCTCCCCGTTCCCCCACACCCCCCGTTCCCCCCACACCCCCCTGTTCCCCCCACTCTCCCCGTTCACACACACACACCCCTGTTCACCCACACGCCCCGTTCGCCCACCCCTCCCGTTCCCCCACTCTCCCCGTTCACCCACACCCCCCCGTTCACCCCCCTCACTCTCTGCCCCCCCATTCCCCAGTCCTCCTATTTCCCCACTCCCCTTATGCCCTCCATTCTCCCACTCCCCCCCCCATTCAGCCACACTCTCCCCCCCCCCCCCCCCCCCCCCACGCCCGCCCACCAATTCCACCTCCAGGATCTACCTGGGTTACCTGAGCATCAGTCAGCACTGCCCCTGGGACAGTGGGTGATTGATCACGGCATCAGCTAGATTAACCAGCCTTAACTACTATAACTAGGTCCCTTGCCTGAAGTCTGCTGAACTGCAGACAGTGTTGGTTCACAGGGAAACGCCCCAATCCTGTCATCAGTTATCCATTTATATATTTAGCGCCAGTCACCCCACTGATTATTTAGCAATTGTTGGAGATGGGGTGGGGGTTGTCCTGGGGGGGAAAGGGGGGTCTGTTGGGGATGGGGGGGGGTTATCCGGGGGGGAAAGGGGGGTCTGTTGGGGATGGGGGTGGTTGTGCGGGGGGTAAAGGGGGGTCTGTTGGGGATGGGGGGGTTATCCGGGGGGTAAAGGGGGGTCTGTTGGGGATGGGGTGGGGGGTTGTCCTGGGGGGGGAAAGGGGGGTCTGTTGGGGATGGGGTGGGGTTGTCTGGGGGGGGAAAGGGGGGTCTGTTGGGGATGGGGTGGGGGTTGTCCTGGGGGGGGAAAGGGGGGTCTGTTGGGGATGGGGGGGGTTATCCGGGGGGGGAAAGGGGGGTCTGTTGTGGATGGGGGTTGTCCGGGGGGGCTAAAGGGGGGTCTGTTGGGGATGGGGGGGTTATCCGGGGGGTAAAGGGGGGTCTGTTGGGGATGGGGTGGGGGTTGTCCTGGGGGGGGGAAAGGGGGGTCTGTTGGGGATGGGGGGGGGGTTATCTGGGGGGGGAAAGGGGGGGTCTGTTGGGGATGGGGGGGGGTGGTGTGGGGGGAAAGGGGGGTCTGTTGGGGATGGGGGGGTTATCTGGGGGGGGAAAGGGGGGTCTGTTGGGGATGGGGGGGTGGTGGTGTGGGGGGGAAAGGGGGGTCTGTTGGGGATGGGGGGGTTATCTGGGGGGGGAAAGGGGGGTCTGTTGGGGATGGGGGTGGGGGTTGTCCGGGGGGGGGGAAAGGGGGGTCTGTTGGGGATGGGGGTGGTTGTGCGGGGGGGTAAAGGGGGGTCTGTTGGGGATGGGGTGGGGGTTGTCCTGGGGGGGGAAAGGGGGGTCTGTTGGGGATGGGGGTGGTGGTGTGGGGGGGGAAAGGGGGGTCTGTTGGGGATGGGGGGATTATCCGGGGGGGGAAAGGGGGGTCTGTTGGGGATGGGGGTGGTTGTGCGGGGGGTAAAGGGGGGTCTGTTGGGGATGGGGGGGTTATCCGGGGGGTAAAGGGGGGTCTGTTGGGGATGGGGTGGGGTTTGTCCTGGGGGGGGGAAAGGGGGATCTGTTGGGGATGGGGTGGTTGTGCGGGGGGTAAAGGGGGGTCTGTTGGGGATGGGGGTTGGTGGTGTGGGGGGTAAAGGGGGGTCTGTTGGGGATGGGGGGGTTATCGGGGGGGGAAAGGGGGGTCTGTTGGGGATGGGGGTGGTTGTCCGGGGGGGGGAAAGGGGGGTCTGTTGGGGATGGGGTGGAGGTTGTCCTGGGGGGGGAAAGGGGGGTCTGTTGGGGATGGGGGTTGGTGGTGTGGTGGGGGGGAAGGGGGGTCTGGTGGGGATGGGGGGGTTATCCGGGGGGGAAAGGGGGGTCTGTTGGGGATGGGGGTTGGTGGTGTGGTGGGGTGGAAGGGGGGTCTGGTGGGGGTGGGGGTGGTGTGGGGAGGAGGAAAGGGGGGTCTGTTGGGGGGGCAGTCAGTGGTAGCCGGTGCTATAGGGAGGTGGAGGGCTAAGGAGCTGGGATGGGTGGGGCGGTGGAGCTGCGGTAGGTTGGGGGTAGAGGAGTGAGTGGCGGGGGTCTGGGTCTGTATTGGGAAGAGGGAGTAGTGAGGGCTGGAGGGGTGACTGAGAAGACTGGTGGGGGGGAGCTAGGTGGGGGGTGCTAGGTGAGGGGGTGCTAGGTGAGGGGGTGCTAGGTGGGGGGGTGCTGGGTGGGGAGGGGGTCTGGGATATGGGTGTCGTGTTAATCACCCTGGGGTAACACGGACTGCAATTGGATGCAGTTGTACTTGAAAGCAGACACCAAACTTTGATGTTACTTCAATACGCTTTATTGAACTTGTTAAGCAGTGCACACAGTTCTCTGTGGGTTTGACACTCTACTAATCTAAGCGTGCTTACTATAACTAACTAGACCAGACTAGCTCTGAGCCACGTGTAGAAGGTGCTAACTGATATATACACCCTGACTGTCACTACAGTTATCACCAGTGGAAAGAGGCAGAGTGCTGATGCCTCGTGTGTTTTATTGTGGGAGACCACCTTCTAGTGTTCTGCCTGGTGATTGGTTGTGTTCTGTCCTGTGTGTTGATTGGCTGTACTGGGTGTCTGTCACTGCCTGTCTGTATCTCATTATGTGCATGAGTGCATATCATGACAATGGGGGCTGACTGGTGCTCAGTAAGTAGGGACACTCGGGTCGTGATTAACCCTTGTCTATGTTGCAGCTTCCTCATTCCCATCCCATTTAGATGCCCACATCCCATTCACAAGTTTTAAAAAACAGAAGTTAAAGATTAATGTTGGGATTTTCCGGCCCTTCCTCGTTGACCGTGGCGGGATCGGAAAACCCAGCCAATGGCGAGCACCGTCCACCGCAGAGCATACTGAGGGGGTGAGCGATATGTCCCACCCTGTATTTTCTCTCAGGTTTTCACTGCACAAAGCCACGCGGCTACAATGGGAGAGAATTTCTATTTCTACAGCCTGTGTTAGGACATCCCAAAGTATTTTGTAGCCAATGAGTGTAAGCGCTGCTGTAATATTGCAAATGGCAGGAGGCATTTACACAGCAAACCCCCCCCCAAAGCAGCAGCGTTTATTGATGTTGGATCAATCTTAGCCCCTGGGAAAGGACTCCCCTGATGCTCTTCGAAACACTCCGTGTCCACCTGAGAAGGCCAATGGGACATCAGTTTAATGTGACTTGTGAAAGACAGCAGTCACCGGGAGCCCAGTCCGACGGGGCAGCGCTGCCTCAGGATTGCGCTGTGCTGCGAGCGGCCAATGGCCTCACGTCTCTGCGATGAGACTCATGAACCTTTTGACTGAAGTGTGCAAAGCACCGTGTCGCAACCGATACCTAACAAAAATAGTGCTCGCCAACTGGGTGTTTATGAGTTTATGTCGCACCTTCCAGCCTGTAATTATCTCAGCTCCTCTGTTTAAAAGTCACAGCCCGCAGGACTGTGGTTCCATTTATTCACTCTATCTGCTGGTGCAGGCAGTGTACTGCATGTCCTGGATCTGTGAACAGTTATTAAAATGTCAACATCAGGAAAGCATTAGCTCGGTGATTCATACTTCAAATCAGAGAAACGAGTTGCAAACAACTTTAACATCTGGGGTGTGCAGCAGAGCAGGTGGCTCGGAAATGAGAAAGATAGAAACTGACAAATATTGGAAACCAGAAATGAAAATCTTAATAAACAGCGTTCCCAGACTGTACAGCTATAGGGCAGCTCAACAAGTCAGGAAGACTCTGAGACTAGACCCCCTGTGTGTCCTCAACATTTACTGCAACAACTCTGTAAACAGGTCAGGAGAACAATGTTCTCAATGACCTTAGCTCGAGGTGTGAAGGACAAGACCTCTCATACCAAGAGTCCAAGTTTATATAAAGTTCACTTGTGTTTTGTTCAGGTTGAGGGCTGATCTGATTCTGGGGTGGGATTCTCCGCAATCAGCGCGATGTCCGCCGACCGGTGCCCAAAACGGCGTGAATCAGTCCGGCATCGCGCCGCCCCAAAGGTGCGGAATTCTCCACATCTTGAGGGGCTGAGCCCTCACCTTGAGGGGCTAGGCCCGCGCCGGACTGATTTCCGCCCCGCCAGCTGGCGGAAAAGGCCTTTGGTGCCCCGCCAGAAGGCGCGGAAAATACTTTGCCGTGCGGCGCATGCGCGGGAGCGTCAGCGGCCGCTCACGGCATCCCCGCGCATGCGCAGTGGAAGGCGGAAGGAAAAGAGTGCTCCCACGGCACAGGCCCGCCCGCGGATCGGTGGGCCCTGATTGCGGGCCAGGCCACCGTGGGGGCACCCCCCGGGGTCAGATCGCCCCGCGCCCCCCCCCCCCCGGGACCCCGGAGCCCGCCCGCGCCGCCTTGTCCCGCCGATAAGAGCGGGACAGGCATTCCAGCAGCGGGACTTCGGCCCATCGCGGGACAGAGAATCGCCGGGGGGGGGCCCGCGAACCGGCGCGGCGCGATTCCCAACCCCGCCGAATATCCGGTGCTGGAGAATTCGGCAACCGGCAGGGGCGGGATTCACGCCGGCCCCCGGCGATTCTCCAACCCGGCGGTTTTCATCCCTGGAACAGGTCACGAGAAATGACCCTGCGAACCATTCAGTTTAATTCAGGATGGACAAAAAACTCAAATCCCATTGAAGAATAAAAAAAAGCTTCTCAAAGCTTTGGCACTTGAGGCATTGGGCACAGGATCAACATTTCTCCACTTGCTGTAGTTATCAACCAAAACAAAGTAGTCTTTTCCTTCCACTTCAAAGAAATCAACATGTACTTGCTACCGCAGAATTCTTGTTTTAGACTATGGAATGGAAACAATCTTGGTCGGATCATTTCTCATTTTCATTGACTCTCCAACATCTCACTCTGCCTTTTGTTCTGACACCCTGGGCTAGTGTGCAGTCAATTTCAGCCCCACGTGCCCCGGAGTCACAACACAAGTGAATTAACCAATCATTATTGTTAAAATACCCAGATCTTTGGCCCTTGGCTGCCAATAATTCTGGTCACTAGGTTTGTAATTTTAAATACAACGACTGTTTATTTACAACCAGAACTATCATGAAAAAATACAGCAATTACAACTGGTTAACTATCATCTAATCCCTGACTCCCTCTTTAACTGCCCCAGCCTCTACCCACACACAAACACAGAGGGGGGGAGAGGTGAAAAATAATAAGGATGAAAGTCAATAGATAAGAGTCTTTGCTTCAGGTGGTGGTTCTTCACAGCAAGCTTGCAGATTAAAGTCTTTGGTTTGCAGTGGCCCTGCTGGGTCGGAGAATCCCCGGGATGTGGCGTGAATCCCGTCCCGCCGTCCGACGCCGGCTGCCGAATTCTCCGGTACCGGTTTTTGGGCGGGGGCGGGGATCACGCCACGCCAGTCGGGGACCGTTGGCAGCAGCCTCCCCCCCCCGCCCGGCAATTCTCCGGACCCCGATGGGCCGAGCCACAGTCGGTTTCTGGCCAGTCCGGTCGGCGTGAATTGGACATGTCCCACACGGCGGGACCTGGCTGGTAGGCCGGCTGGTGCGGTCCTCGGGGGCGCGCGGGGTGATCCGGCCCCGGGGGAGGGCCCCCACGGTGGCCTGGCCCGCAATCGGGGCCCACCGATCTGCGGGCGGGCCTGTGCCATGGGGGTACTTCTTCCATCCGCGCCGGCCCATGTAGGGCTCCGCCATGGCCGGCGCGGAGACGACACCCCCTGCACATGCGCTAGAATACGTCGGCTGGTCTGTGCTTGCGCTAAACTCGCGTCGGCCCTTCAGCACCGGCTGGTGCGGTGCCAACCCCTCCAGCGCCGCCCTAGCGCCCGGAGGTGTCGTGGATTGCGCAACTTCCGGTCGGCCCGACACCGAAGTGGTTCGCGCCATTCTTGCCGCCGGCGTCGGGCCAATTCGGCGATTGCGATGAATCCCGCCCCTTATTTCTCACCAAACTGGGCCTTCAGCTCGAGGTTCTCATTCAGAGCTCTATCTTTTTGGAGAGACTCTTTATTTCAAATAAAACTTTGCTTTCAGCTCATGGTTTAACTTTCGACCCCTGCAATCTCAAGAGAACAGCACCCAGAGGCTTGCTGGAGAGAGAGAGGGTCAGCCCTCAAAGTGGCCTTCTGGAGAGAACTAGTTGGATTTTGTTGGAGAGAGTTAGTTTGAACTCTTCACTGGGCAGCCAGAATCAAAATTGAAATCAAACTCAAGCCTTGTGACTCTGAAAAACCTATCAGTGTGATCAGATCAATCACTGTTACCGAGCAGAGCACAGCCTTCTGGCCCAATTCATTCACCACCAGCCAATCAATCAAACTGAGTCCTTACTGAAGCCAGCCAATCTGGAATCACCAGTTAAAACCAGCACAGCCTTCCGTATTCTTCTGTTTGAATTAAAGGTACAGGCTTCTGACAGGCTGCTTGCCTTAAAGGGAGATGTCCATCAATAATCTATAGATCAAAAGTGCAACAGCAAAATAAAAGAAAGGGAAAATAAGGGAAGAAACAGGAAGGACCCTTACACTTTGGACACCAAAAATAGCTTCTTGCTTTTGTTTTCATACAGACTCTCCCAATGTGCTCTTGCTGCAGCTACTCTAACAATCATTCTAAACGTAGATGCAGCAATGGGTCTTAAAGCCCCTAGAAGACAGCCTCGATCAGCACTTTGTTGATTTCTAAGTGTGAAATGCTCCTGCAATATCTCATGGTCACTCTCTTCAGGTCAACCACTCATAACATCATTGTGTACTTTGCTGAGCACCACATCCCTGCGGCTTCCTTCACTAAAGTCTCTGGCTAACACTGACATATCATTTGTGTAAGTCGAGCCATTCGCAGCATACTCAGTGGCTCAAAGTAAATCAATCTTCAAGGGGAATCTCAGGTGAACGTCCGCATTTGCGTGATCTTCTGACTGAGGATACTAATATTGTACTGATGGCTAATTCTATCACTTGGCCCTCCTTGCACACACCACTTTGTCCTATTTCACATTTCCTCAATGAAAAACGTACTCCTACTGATCCCTACTGTAAATGACCCGGCCCAGTTTAACTGTTTCTTCTTCAGCCACTTCCCTCCCACCAGGGAGCCTTTGATCCCTCTCAGTACCACCAATGGCATGTAATCGAATGTGTCATCATATCCCATCCCAACATTCACTTCACCTAACACCACAATACTGCTATTGGAATAACTAGTCAGCTTTGCATAATGCGTCTTAGGCATTTCTTGCTCTTTCCTTCCAAGATGCTGCAGCTGGATCAACAATAAACTTAAGTTGGGGATCTGCAACTTTCATTTTACTGAAATTATATCTCTAACCCTTTTCTGCCCATGTTCCATGTGCTGTTTTCCTTGTTTTCTGACTGAGGTTCTTCCTGGTGCAGAAGGGGAGGCAGTGGCATAATGGTATTGTCGCTGGACTAGTAATCCAGAGATCCAGGTTAATGCTCTGGGGACCTGGGTTCAAATCCCGCCATGGATTTGAAATCAATAAAAATCTGGAATGAAAAGGTGACCGTGAAACCATTGTGGATTGTCGTAAAAACCCATCAGGTTCACTAATGTCCTTCAGGGAAGGAAATCTGCTGTCCTTACCCGGTCTGGCCTACCTGTGACTCCAGGCCCACAGCAATGTGGTGAGCAATGGCCCACATCCCATAAGTGAATTCGAAAAAATCTTATTCTATATCTATTGTTCTGTTGTTCAAGGATTTCCAGACTCCTGAACTCCATGATTTGGATGATATGGTTGATGAAAAGAACACCTTAGCAATTTGCAATTACCTCTTTTTGCCTAATCCACAGCTGTAGCCTCATCGCAGGCCTCCTTCTACGTCAGCTTATTGACTTCACCAATCCTTGGCATGGATTTTATTGTTCTTGAGGCCTTCTACAAGCCTGTCTTGATGGTCGAGATCTAACTTTGCACCTTGCCCACAGTAACAAGATGAACTTTTACAGATGCACCATAGAAAGCATCCTATCTGGCTGCATCACAGCCTGGTATGGCAACTGCTCGGCCCAGGACCGCAAGAAACTTCAGAGAGTCGTGAATACCGCCCAGTCCATCACACGAACCCGCCTCCCATCCATTGACTCCATCTACACCTCCCGCTTCCTGGGGAAAGCGGGCAGTATAATCAAAGATCCCTCCCACCCGGCTTACTCACTCTTCGAACTTCTTCCATCGGGCAGGAGATACAGAAGTCTGAGAACACGCACGAACAGACTCAAAAACAGCTTCTTCCCCACTGTCACCAGACTCCTAAATGACCCTCTTATAGACTGACTTCATTAACACTACACCCTGTATGCTTCATCCGATGCCGGTGTTTATGTAGTTACATTGTATATGTTGTGTTGCCCTATTATGTATTTTCTTTTATTCCCTTTTCTTCCCATGTACTTAATGATCTGTTGAGCTGCTCGCAGAAAAATACTTTTCACTGTACCTCGGTACACGTGACAATGAACAAATCCAATCCAAGAGAGTTTCTTTAATTCGAGAATGTAATTCCCAACAGTCTCACTTAGCAACTGTTTTCTTTCCTGGAATGCAACTCCAATACAATTATGTTCTCCGTAGTGTTGAGTATCCAGAATGTCATTAATTTCAAAATAGTCCACAGCACAGGGGTATTGTGGGTAATGTTGGTTGGACACCACCTCAAAAGCACCTGGCCCCATCATGGCGACATGATGGCACGGTGGTTAGCACTGATGCCTCACAGCACCAGGGACCCTGGTTTGAATCCGACCTTGGGTGAATGTGCGAAGTCTGCACCTTCTCCCTGTGTCTGCGTGGGTTTCCTCCGGGTGTTCCGGTTTCCTCCCAGTCCAAAGATGTGCAGGTTAGGTGGCTTGGCCATGATAAATTGCCCTTAGTGTCCAAGGATGTGTAGGTTAGATGGGTTATGGGATAGGGCGGGAGAGTGGCCTTAAGTAGGGTGCTCTTTCGGAGGGTTGGTTCAGACTCAATGGGCCAAATAGCCTTCTTCCGCACGATGACAATTTACTTTATCCTCATTTCCTGTGTTTTTCGCTTTCAGCCAAATGTGTAATAATTACACCAGTCTTTTTTCTTACAATTGAATTGCCCCCAAATATGACTTGTGTCATTTTTCAATTGCGTATCGTGTTGACTCACTGTGTACCTGGATATGTGTGCCCTTAGTGTAGGGTGGGGTTACTGGGTTATGGGGATAGGGTGCAGGTGTTGACCTTGGATAGGGTGCTCTTTCCAAGAGCCGGTGCAGACTCGATGGGCCGAATGGCCTCCTTCTGCACTGTAAATTCTATGATATGATGTGCACACATGGAGCAATTTTTCAAATCGCTCAAACCTCTTCAAACTCAACTTTAGGAGTTCCAAACATTGCATCACATTGTTCTTGAGTCCTTAACTGATCAAATGAAGCGTAATAGGAAATTCTATCCCAGCCATATTACCCACTTTCTGTTGTGCATTGGAGAATTAGACTAACACATATTCAGCTACAAGCAACCATGACCGAGCCAACTTTATTAACACCTCCCAACAGAGAGGGCAGCAGAGAGAGCAATAGAACAAAATGCAATACCTTGCAATATCCTACAGATATCACGGGCCGGATCGTCCGGTCTGCCAGCCGTATTTTCCTGGGGGGGGGTGCGCTCGCCGGCAGTGGGATTCTCCCTTCCCGCCACCTGCCAATGGGATTTCTCATTGTGGCCACTCCACGCGGCCGGGAAACTCACGAGCATGGGTGTGCTGCCAGAGCAACGGAGAATCCTGCTGGCAGAGAATCCTGCTGCATTTCTTCCATGTGCCCAGGATACCCACATGCATTCCACAGCTAATGAGTGGTACTGTTACTAAGTAGCAGCCAATTTCCACTGTCTTTTCCTGCTTTGCTTCTTGAGATGTTTACAAAATATTTGTTGATGGGATGTGGGTGTTTCTGACAGGCACAGTATTTGCCCATCCCTAATTGCCTTTGAGACGTTGATGGTGAACTGCCAACTTGAACCATTGCAGCCAGGTACACCCACAGTGCTGACACAGAGAGAGCTCCAGGATTTTGACCCAGTCACAGTGAAGCAACAGCGATATATTTCCAAGTCAAGATGGTGAGTGGCTTGTGCTTCTAGATTGTAGAGGTCACTGGTTGGGAAGGTGATGTTGAAGGAGCCTTGGTGAGTTGCTGCAACATATCCTGTGGATACTACACGACTGACACTTAGAGTTAATTGTGGGGAGAGTCACAGTTGAATTTGGCAGATGGGGTGCCGAACAAGCGAGGCCGCTTTGTTTAGGATGGTATCGAGCTTCTTGAGTGTTGTTGGAACTGCACTCATCCAGGCAAGTGGAGAGTATTCCTCATTGTCATGCGGACATGCCTCAGGGAGTCAGGAGATGCGATACTTGCTGCAAATTTCCCAACTTCTGATCTTCCCTTCTAATCACACTAATGATATGGCTCGTCCAGTTCCATTTCTGATCTATGCTAACATCCAGGAAGGTGAAGGTGTGTGATTCAGGGATGGTAATGCCAATGGTAGAGGTGTAGGTAATTATTACCTATTCCTCCTTGTCCCAAGAAGGTGGACAGCCAGCTAACGAGAACATTTCAATCATTCTTTGTAGTGATTTGATACAATTGAGCGGCTTGCTAGACCACAGTCCTGCATATGGCTACTCGATGAGCCATCAGTCAATGTGCTTTTACAACATTGGTTGTATGGTGCATGTTGGCCATGAGCACCTGGAGAACTGCCCTACTCTTCTCTGTTTAGGGAATCTTTCACAGCCATTGTAGATGGGACTTTGTTTTATCTTTGATCTGAAAGGATCACAGATCTGACAATGCAACATTCTCCCAGTGTTCCCTGCAATGTAGGTGCATAAAGGTGCTCCAGGTCAGAGGTGAGTCTTGAACCCCCAGCCCTCTGATTTAATAGAGTGAGTGCTAATCCCAGCCAATTTTACACAGACTCACAGGTAGGTTGTGATCTGGGAGAGTGAACCACAACCGTGGGCCGTTCGTCTCTCTCTGTCACAGTGGCATCAAGTGAAAGCCCCGTGAAGTCCCTTTGGCATCACCTGCCAACACCTTTCCCGGTGACAGTGTGTAGTGATGGTGGCCTCTGAAGCGGTCCAACGAATGTGGGGGTGTCACCCAAAGCTGAATGCTGCTTGGATTGGAGTTCCAGAACGTGTCCATGTTTACTCGCAGCACTGCGTCGAACTGAAGCTGTCCCATTTGGCCCTCTTCATCCCCACAAGGTTCTTAACAACTCTTGTTAGCTTTGAACTGGTGACAATGTTGACACTGGGCCAGGGAGACCCGTTCCCACACTTATCAGCGATAACTCCCATCTCTGCCAAGAATTATAAATTGCCTACGTACAGCGATCTGATCAAACTCCCACCGTGCCTCCTACCAGGGGTCAAAGTTGGATGCTTTCCGCATCTGCAGTTAAGTGAATAAAGCGAGTCGCTCTTCAACACTCCATTGAAGTTATTTCAAACTTTAGAGATGCCTCTATAACTAATAGCGTCTTGCATTCTTTAAAGAAAAGATCACTTGAAAGCAGTTGGAATGGAAAATTACAGCAATGTTTGGAAAGTGATGGGATTCACTGAGGTCCCGTTACTGCATCACAAACATATATAACACTTGTCCTGCTCCCCATCCAGAGAATAGTTCTGTTTGTTACAGTGCATTGTAGATCAATGTCATCACCACAGTCTGCTGTGTGCAATAGCTGCTCCATATGAGTTTCCACACAACATCGAGGCTTTCATTAGTGTTTCTAATTCTCACCCGAGCAAGATAGTAACGTCTTGCTTCGGGACTGCCAATGATGCATATTGTTTCCATATGGGGGTCTGATACTATGGAAAACTTTGCTAATCGGGCGGAGTCCCCCTAGAACTCAGTAACGCCCTGTGCAAGTCACAATAGTAAGTTTACAAAGAGAATGGGTTGGCAAGGTACGGATGCGACCAAACATAAAGAAGGCTTGGAAATGCAAAGCGAGTCTGTGTGCAGACAACTTGCTGCTCATTACAGTGGCCAGAGAAAAATAGACAATGTTTATTTCCAAGTTCCTGACTCGCAGCTTCATTCAGGTTTTGGATTTGACGATCTATAATCTGGAGTTAGGACAAACATGGATAGATCAAATGAACAGGCCCACGTAAAATAGGACCAATGGTCACCCATGGAAGTAGATACAGTGTGAACAAAGAACAACGAACAAAGAAATGTACAGCACAGGAACAGGCCCTTCGGCCCTCCAAGCCCGTGCCGACCATGCTGCCCGACTAAACTACAATCTTCTACACTTCCTGGGTCCTTATCCTTCTATTCCCATCCTATTCATGTATTTGTCAAGATGCCCCTTAAATGTCCCTATCGTCCCTGCTTCCACCACCTCCTCCGGTAGCGAGTTCCAGGCACCCACTACACTCTGCGTAAAAAACTTGCCTCGTACATCTACTCTAAACCTTGCCCCTCTCACCTTAAACCTATGCCCCCTAGTAATTGACCCCTCTACCCTGGGGAAAAGCCTCTGACTATCCACTCTGTCTATGCCCCTCATAATTTTGTATACCTCTATCAGGTCTCCCCTCAACCTCCTTCGTTCCAGTGAGAACAAACCGAGTTTATTCAACCGCTCCTCATAGCTAATGCCCTCCATACCAGGCAACATTCTGGTAAATCTCTTCTGCACCCTCTCTAAAGCCTCCACATCCTTCTGGTAGTGTGGCGACCAGAATTGAACACTATACTCCAAGTGTGGCCTAACTAAGGTTCTATACAGCTGCAACATGACTTGCCAATTCTTATACTCAATGCCCCGGCCAATGAAGGCAAGCATGCCGTATGCCTTCTTGACTACCTTCTCCACCTGTGTTGCCCCTTTCAATGACCTGTGGACCTGTACTCCTAGATCTCTTTGACTTTCAATACTCTTGAGGGTTCTACCATTCACTGTATATTCCCTACCTGCATTAGACCTTCCAAAATGCATTACCTCACATTTGTCCGGATTAAACTCCATCTGCCATTTCTCCGCCCAAGTCTCCAGACAATCTAAATCCTGCTGTATCCTCCGACAGTCCTCATCGCTATCCGCAATTCCACCAACCTTTGTGTCGTCTGCAAACTTACTAATCAGACCAGTTACATTTTCCTCCAAATCATTTATATATACTACAAAGAGCAAAGGTCCCAGCACTGATCCCTGTGGAACACCACTGGTCACAGCCCTCCAATTAGAAAAGCATCCCTCCATTGCTACTCTCTGCCTTCTATGGCCTAGCCAGCTCTGTATCCACCTTGCCAGCTCACCCCTGATCCCGTGCGACTTCACCTTTTGTACTAGTCTACCATGAGGGACCTTGTCAAAGGCCTTACTGAAGTCCATATAGACAACATCTACTGCCCTACCTGCATCAATCATCTTAGTGACCTCCTCGAAAAACTCTATCAAGTTAGTGAGACACGACCCCCCCTTCACAAAACCGTGCTGCCTCTCACTAATACGTCCATTTGCTTCCAAATGGGAGTAGATCCTGTCTCGAAGAATTCTCTCCAGTAATTTCCCTACCACTGAAGTAAGGCTCACCGGCCTGTAGTTCCCGGGATTATCCTTGCTACCCTTCTTAAACAGAGGAACAACATTGGCTATTCTCCAGTCCTCCGGGACATCCCCTGAAGACAGCGAGGATCCAAAGATTTCTGTCAAGGCCTCAGCAATTTCCTCTCCAGCCTCCTTCAGTATTCTGGGGTAGATCCCATCAGGCCCTGGGGACTTATCTACCTTAATATTTTTTAAGACACCCAACACCTCGTCTTTTTGGATCACAATGTGACCCAGGCTATCTACACCCCCTTCTCCAGTCTCAACATCTACCAATTCCTTCTCTTTGGTGAATGCTGATGCAAAGTATTCATTTAGTACCTCGCCCATTTCCTCTGGCTCCACACATAGATTCCCTTGCCTATCCTTCAGTGGGCCAACCCTTTCCCTGGCTACCCTCTTGCTTTTTATGTACGTGTAAAAAGCCTTGGGATTTTCCTTAACCCTATTTGCCAATTACTTTTCGTGACCCCTTCTAGCCCTCCTGACTCCTTGCTTAAGTTCCTTCCTACTTTCCTTATATTCCACGCAGGCTTCGTCTGTTCCCAACCTTTTAGCCCTGACAAATGCCTCCTTTTTCTTTTTGACGAGGCCTACAATATCACTCGTCATCCAAGGTTCCCGGAAATTGCCGTATTTATCCTTCTTCCTCACAGGAACATGCCGGTCCTGTATTCCTTTCAACTGCCACTTGAAAGCCTCCCACATGTCAGATGTTGATTTGCCCGCAAACATCCGCCCCCAATCTATGTTCTTCAGTTCCCGCCTAATATTGTTATAATTAGCCTTCCCCCAATTTAGCACATTCATCCTCGGACCACTCTTATCCTTGTCCACCAGTACTTAACAGTGGTCACTGTTACCGAAATGCTCCCCTACTGAAACATCTACCACCTGGCCGGGCTCATTCCCCAATACCAGGTCCAGTACCGCCCCTTCCCTAGTTGGACTGTCTCCATATTGTTTTAAGAAGCCCTCCTGGATGCTCCTTACAAACTCCGCCCTGTCTAAGCCCCTAGCACTAAGTGAGTCCCAGTTAATATTGGGGAAGTTGAAGTCTCCTATCACCACAACCCTGTTGTTTTTACTCTTTTCCAAAATCTGTCTACCTATCTGCTCCTCTATCTCCCGCTGGCTGTTGGGAGGCCTGTAGTATACCCCCAACATTGTGACTGCACCCTTCTTATTCCTGATCTCTACCCATATAGCCTCACTGCCCTCTGAGGTGTCCTCTCGCAGTACAGCTGTGATATTCTCCCGAACAAATAGCGCAACTCCGCCTCCCTTTTACATCCCCCTCTATCCCGCCTGAAACATCTAAATCCTGGAACGTTTAGCTGCCAATCCTGCCCTTCCCTCAACCAGGTCTCTGTAATGGCAAAAACATCATAGTTCCAAGTACTAATCCAAGCTCTAAGTTCATCTGCCTTACCCGTAATACTCCTTGCATTAAAACATATGCACTTCAGGCCACCAGACCCACTGTGTTCAGCAACTTCTCCCTGTCTGCTCTGCCTCAGAGCCACACTGTCCCTATTCCCTAGTTCTCCCTCAATGCTCTCACCTTCTGACCTATTGCTCCCGTGCCCACCCCCCTGCCATACCAGTTTAAACCCTCCCGTGTGACACTAGCAAACCTCGCGGCCAGGATATTTATGCCTCTCCGGTTTAGATGCAACCCGTCCTTCTTATACAGGTCACACCTGCCCCGGAAGAGCTCCCAGTGGTCCAGATAATGGAAACCCTCCCTCCTACACCAGCTGTTTAGCCACGTGTTTAGCTGCTCTATCTTGCTATTTCTAGCCTCACTGGCACGTGGCACAGGGAGTAATCCCGAGATTACAACCCTCGAGGTCCTGTCTTTTAACTTTCTGGTGCAGATATTAATTTATGCCTTCACCTCATTCTTTTTTAAGCTGTATTTAGATCTGGGTTCCAGAAAAACAATCAGTTCCAGAGGAAAGAAAACTATTCAAAGTGGGTAGGCACACTTCCAAGTGAATTATTCACACTGAGCTCAGAACTGAAGCCACACACGTATATCTATCTCTCCAAGCTGACTGAGAGATATATTTGCATTTTCTAGTTGAGTTTAATTTCTTCGGAATCTGGTACATGGCGCCTCGCACTTGGGCTTCTTACGACATACGGTTCAGATTATTGGCCAATGTCCCTGTGGGATAGAGAAAGCTGAACTGGTCTCAGTTGTAGCTCACTCACTGGGTAGTGCCTGGTTTCTGAGTCAGAAGCTGTGGGTTCAAATCCCACTCCAGCGATTCAAGTACATACTCCAGGCTGACTCTCGCGGCGCAGTACCGAGGGAGCGCTGTGTGCATGGGTCATCTCTCGCGGCGCAGTACCGAGGGAGCGCTGTGTGCATGGGTCATCTCTCGCGGCGCAGCACTGAGGGAGCGCTGTGTGCATGGGTCATCTCTCGCGGCGCAGCACTGAGGGAGCGCTGTGTGCATGGGTCATCTCTCGCGGTGCTGTACTGAGGGAGCGCTGTGTGCATGGGTCATCTCTCGCGGCGCAGCACTGAGGGAGCGCTGTGTGCATGGGTCATCTCTCGCGGTGCAGTACTGAGGGAGCGCTGTGTGCATGGGTCATCTCTCGCGGCGCAGCACTGAGGGAGCGCTGTGTGCATGGGTCATCTCTCGCGGTGCAGCACTGAGGGAGCACTGTGTGCATGGGTCATCTCTCGCGGTGCAGTACTGAGGGAGCGCTGTGTGCATGGGTCATCTCTCGCGGCGCAGCACTGAGGGAGCGCTGTGTGCATGGGTCATCTCTCGCGGTGCAGTACTGAGGGAGTGCTGTGTGCATGGGTCATCTCTCGCGGTGCAGTACTGAGGGAGCGCTGTGTGCATGGGTCATCTCTCGCGGCGCAGTACTGAGGGAGCGCTGTGCGCATGGGTCATCTCTCGCGGCGCAGCACTGAGGGAGCACTGTGTGCATGGGTCATCTCTCGCGGCGCAGTACTGAGGGAGCGCTGTGTGCATGGGTCATCTCTCGCGGCGCAGTACTGAGGGAGCGCTGTGTGCATGGGTCATCTCTCGCGGCGCAGCACTGAGGGAGCGCTGTGTGCATGGGTCATCTCTCGCGGTGCAGTACTGAGGGAGCGCTGTGTGCATGGGTCATCTCTCACGGTGCTGTACTGAGGGAGCGCTGTGTGCATGGGTCATCTCTCGCGGTGCAGTACTGAGGGAGCGCTGTGTGCATGGGTCATCTCTCGCGGTGCTGTACTGAGGGAGCGCTGTGTGCATGGGTCATCTCTCGCGGCGCAGTACTGAGGGAGCGCTGTGTGCATGGGTCATCTCTCGCGGCGCAGCACTGAGGGAGCGCTGTGTGCATGGGTCATCTCTCGCGGCGCAGTACTGAGGGAGCGCTGTGTGCATGGGTCATCTCTCGCGGCGCAGCACTGAGGGAGCGCTGTGTGCATGGGTCATCTCTCGCGGCGCAGTACTGAGGGAGCGCTGTGTGCATGGGTCATCTCTCACGGTGCTGTACTGAGGGAGCGCTGTGTGCATGGGTCATCTCTCGCGGTGCAGTACTGAGGGAGCGCTGTGTGCATGGGTCATCTCTCGCGGTGCTGTACTGAGGGAGCGCTGTGTGCATGGGTCATCTCTCGCGGTGCTGTACTGAGGGAGCGCTGCGTGCATGGGTCATCTCTCGCGGTGCAGTACTGAGGGAGCGCTGTGTGCATGGGTCATCTCTCGCGGTGCTGTACTGAGGGAGCGCTGTGTGCATGGGTCATCTCTCGCGGCGCAGTACTGAGGGAGCGCTGTGTGCATGGGTCATCTCTCGCGGCGCAGTACTGAGGGAGCGCTGTGTGCATGGGTCATCTCTCGCGGCGCAGCACTGAGGGAGCGCTGTGTGCATGGGTCATCTCTCGCGGTGCTGTACTGAGGGAGCGCTGTGTGCATGGGTCATCTCTCGCGGCGCAGTACTGAGGGAGCGCTGTGTGCATGGGTCATCTCTCGCGGTGCAGTACTGAGGGAGCGCTGTGTGCATGGGTCATCTCTCGCGGCGCAGTACTCAGGGAGCGCTGTGTGCATGGGTCATCTCTCGCGGTGCAGTACTGAGGGAGCGCTGTGTGCATGGGTCATCTCTCGCGGCGCAGTACTCAGGGAGCGCTGTGTGCATGGGTCATCTCTTGCGGTGCAGTACTGAGGGAGCGCTGTGTGCATGGGTCATCTCTCGCGGTGCAGTACTGAGGGAGCGCTGTGTGCATGGGTCATCTCTCGCGGTGCAGTACTGAGGGAGCGCTGTGTGCATGGGTCATCTCTCGCGGCGCAGCACTGAGGGAGCGCTGTGTGCATGGGTCATCTCTCGCGGTGCAGTACTGAGGGAGCGCTGTGTGCATGGGTCATCTCTCGCGGTGCAGTACTGAGGGAGCGCTGTGTGCATGGGTCATCTCTCGCGGTGCAGTACTGAGGGAGCGCTGTGTGCATGGGTCATCTTTCGCGGTGCAGTACTGAGGGAGCGCTGTGTGCATGGGTCATCTCTCGCGGCGCAGTACTGAGGGAGCGCTGTGTGCATGGGTCATCTCTCGCGGTGCAGTACTGAGGGAGCGCTGTGTGCATGGGTCATCTTTCGCGGTGCAGTACTGAGGGAGCGCTGTGTGCATGGGTCATCTCTCGCGGCGCAGCACTGAGGGAGCGCTGTGTGCATGGGTCATCTCTCGCGGCGCAGCACTGAGGGAGCGCTGTGTGCATGGGTCATCTCTCACGGTGCAGTACTGAGGGAGCGCTGTGTGCATGGGTCATCTCTCGCGGCTCAGCACTGAGGGAGCGCTGTGTGCATGGGTCATCTCTCGCGGCGCAGCACTGAGGGAGCGCTGTGCGCATGGGTCATCTCTCGCGGCTCAGTACTGAGGGAGCGCTGTGTGCATGGGTCATCTCTCGCGGTGCAGTACTGAGGGAGCGCTGTGTGCATGGGTCATCTCTCGCGGTGCAGCACTGAGGGAGCGCTGTGCGCATGGGTCATCTCTCGCGGCTCAGTACTGAGGGAGCGCTGTGTGCATGGGTCATCTCTCGCGGTGCAGTACTGAGGGAGCGCTGTGCGCATGGGTCATCTCTCGCGGTGCAGTACTGAGGGAGCGCTGTGTGCATGGGTCATCTCTCGCGGCGCAGTACTGAGGGAGCGCTGTGTGCATGGGTCATCTCTCGCGGCTCAGTACTGAGGGAGCGCTGTGTGCATGGGTCATCTCTCGCGGCTCAGCACTGAGGGAGCGCTGTGTGCATGGGTCATCTCTCGCGGTGCTGTACTGAGGGAGCGCTGTGTGCATGGGTCATCTCTCGCGGCTCAGCACTGAGGGAGCGCTGTGTGCATGGGTCATCTCTCGCGGCGCAGTACTGAGGGAGCGCTATGTGCATGGGTCATCTCTCGCGGCGCAGCACTGAGGGAGCGCTGTGTGCATGGGTCATCTCTCGCGGCGCAGTACTGAGGGAGCGCTGTGTGCATGGGTCATCTCTCGCGGCGCAGTACTGAGGGAGCGCTATGTGCATGGGTCATCTCTCGCGGCGCAGCACTGAGGGAGCGCTGTGTGCATGGGTCATCTCTCGCGGCGCAGTACTGAGGGAGCGCTGTGTGCATGGGTCATCTCTCGCGGTGCAGTACTGAGGGAGCGCTGTGTGCATGGGTCATCTCTCGCGGTGCAGCACTGAGGGAGCGCTGTGTGCATGGGTCATCTCTCGCGGTGCTGTACTGAGGGAGCGCTGTGTGCATGGGTCATCTCTCGCGGCGCAGTACTGAGGCAGCGCTGTGTGCATGGGTCATCTCTCGCGGCGCAGTACTGAGGGAGCGCTGTGTGCATGGGTCATCTCTCGCGGTGCAGTACTGAGGGAGCGCTGTGTGCATGGGTCATCTCTCGCGGTGCAGCACTGAGGGAGCGCTGTGCGCATGGGTCATCTCTCGCGGCGCTGTACTGAGGGAGCGCTGTGTGCATGGGTCATCTCTCGCGGTGCAGCAATGAGGGAACGCTGTGTGCATGGGTCATCTCTCGCGGTGCAGCAATGAGGGAACGCTGTGTGCATGGGTCATCTCTCGCGGTGCAGTACTGAGGGAGCGCTGTGTGCATGGGTCATCTCTCGCGGTGCAGCACTGAGGGAGCGCTGTGTGCATGGGTCATCTCTCGCGGCTCAGTACTGAGGGAGCGCTGTGTGCATGGGTCATCTCTCGCGGTGCAGTACTGAGGGAGTGCTGTGTGCATGGGTCATCTCTCACGGTGCTGTACTGAGGGAGCGCTGTGTGCATGGGTCATCTCTCGCGGCGCAGTACCGAGGGAGCGCTGTGTGCATGGGTCATCTCTCGCGGTGCAGTGCTGAGGGAGCGCTGTGTGCATGGGTCATCTCTCGCGGTGCAGTACTGAGGGAGCGCTGTGTGCATGGGTCATCTCTCGCGGTGCAGTACTGAGGGAGCGCTGTGTGCATGGGTCATCTCTCGCGGTGCAGTACTGAGGGAGCGCTGTGTGCATGGGTCATCTCTCGCGGCGCAGTACTGAGGGAGCGCTGTGCGCATGGGT
The DNA here is from genome assembly GCF_047496885.1 of Scyliorhinus torazame. Lineage (NCBI taxonomy): Eukaryota > Metazoa > Chordata > Chondrichthyes > Carcharhiniformes > Scyliorhinidae > Scyliorhinus > Scyliorhinus torazame. The sequence goes on along the minus strand of NC_092720.1, from coordinate 212,300,388 downwards.
CATCTCTCGCGGCGCAGCACTGAGGGAGCGCTGTGTGCATGGGTCATCTCTCGCGGCGCAGTACTGAGGGAGCGCTGTGTGCATGGGTCATCTCTCGCGGCGCAGTACTGAGGGAGCGCTGTGTGCATGGGTCATCTCTCGCGGTGCAGCACTGAGGGAGCGCTGTGTGCATGGGTCATCTCTCGCGGTGCAGTACTGAGGGAGCGCTGTGTGCATGGGGCATCTCTCGCGGCGCAGTACTGAGGGAGCGCTGTGTGCATGGGTCATCTCTCGCGGCGCAGCACTGAGGGAGCGCTGTGTGCATGGGTCATCTCTCTCGGTGCTGTACTGAGGGAGCGCTGTGTGCATGGGTCATCTCTCGCGGTGCAGTACTGAGGGAGCGCTGTGTGCATGGGGCATCTCTCGCGGCGCAGCACTGAGGGAGCACTGTGTGCATGGGTCATCTCTCGCGGTGCAGTACTGAGGGAGCGCTGTGTGCATGGGGCATCTCTCGCGGCGCAGCACTGAGGGAGCACTGTGTGCATGGGTCATCTCTCGCGGTGCAGTACTGAGGGAGCGCTGTGTGCATGGGTCATCTCTCGCGGCGCAGCACTGAGGGAGCACTGTGTGCATGGGTCATCTCTCGCGGTGCAGTACTGAGGGAGCGCTGTGTGCATGGGTCATCTCTCGCGGCGCAGCACTGAGGGAGCGCTGTGTGCATGGGTCATCTCTCGCGGCGCAGTACTGAGGGAGCGCTGTGTGCATGGGTCATCTCTCGCGGTGCTGTACTGAGGGAGCACTGTGTGCATGGGTCATCTCTCGCGGCGCAGTACTGAGGGAGCGCTGTGTGCATGGGTCATCTCTCGCGGTGCTGTACTGAGGGAGCGCTGTGTGCATGGGTCATCTCTCGTGGCGCAGTACTGAGGGAGCGCTGTGTGCATGGGTCATCTCTCGCGGCGCAGCACTGAGGGAGCGCTGTGTGCATGGGTCATCTCTCGCGGTGCAGTACTGAGGGAGCGCTGTGTGCATGGGTCATCTCTCGCGGCGCAGCACTGAGGGAGCGCTGTGTGCATGGGTCATCTCTCGCGGTGCAGTACTGAGGGAGCGCTGTGTGCATGGGTCATCTCTCGCGGTGCAGCACTGAGGGAGCGCTGTGTGCATGGGTCATCTCTCGCGGTGCAGCACTGAGGGAGCGCTGTGTGCATGGGTCATCTCTCGCGGCGCAGCACTGAGGGAGCGCTGTGTGCATGGGTCATCTCTCGCGGCGCAGTACTGAGGGAGCGCTGTGTGCATGGGTCATCTCTCGTGGTGCAGTGCTGAGGGAGCGCTGTGTGCATGGGTCATCTCTCGCGGTGCAGTGCTGAGGGAGCGCTGTGTGCATGGGTCATCTCTCGCGGCGCAGTACTGAGGGAGCGCTGTGTGCATGGGTCATCTCTCGCGGTGCTGTACTGAGGGAGCGCTGTGTGCATGGGTCATCTCTCGCGGTGCAGTACTGAGGGAGCGCTGTGTGCATGGGTCATCTCTCGCGGCGCAGCACTGAGGGAGCGCTGTGTGCATGGGTCATCTCTCGCGGTGCAGTACTGAGGGAGCGCTGTGTGCATGGGTCATTTCTCGCGGTGCTGTACTGAGGGAGCGCTGTGTGCATGGGTCATTTCTCGCGGTGCAGCACTGAGGGAGCGCTGTGTGCATGGGTCATCTCTCGCGGTGCTGTACTGAGGGAGCGCTGTGTGCATGGGTCATCTCTCGCGGTGCAGCACTGAGGGAGCGCTGTGTGCATGGGTCATCTCTCGCGGCGCAGCACTGAGGGAGCGCTGTGTGCATGGGTCATCTCTCGCGGTGCAGTACTGAGGGAGCGCTGTGTGCATGGGTCATCTCTCGCGGTGCTGTACTGAGGGAGCGCTGTGTGCATGGGTCATCTCTCGCGGTGCAGTACTGAGGGAGCGCTGTGTGCATGGGTCATCTCTCGCGGTGCAGCACTGAGGGAGCGCTGTGTGCATGGGTCATCTCTCGCGGCGCAGCACTGAGGGAGCGCTGTGTGCATGGGTCATCTCTCGCGGCGCAGTACTGAGGGAGCGCTGTGTGCATGGGTCATCTCTCGCGGTGCAGTACTGAGGGAGCGCTGTGTGCATGGGTCATCTCTCGCGGCTCAATACTGAGGGAGCGCTGTGTGCATGGGTCATCTCTCGCGGCGCAGCACTGAGGGAGCGCTGTGTGCATGGGTCATCTCTCTCGGTGCAGCACTGAGGGAGCGCTGTGTGCATGGGTCATCTCTCGCGGCGCAGCACTGAGGGAGCGCTGTGTGCATGGGTCATCTCTCGCGGCGCAGTACTGAGGGAGCGCTGTGTGCATGGGTCATCTCTCGCGGCGCAGTACTGAGGGAGCGCTGTGTGCATGGGTCATCTCTCGCGGCGCAGCACTGAGGGAGCGCTGTGTGCATGGGTCATCTCTCGCGGCTCAGTACTGAGGGAGCGCTGTGTGCATGGGTCATCTCTCGCGGCGCAGCACTGAGGGAGCGCTGTGAACATGGGTCATCTCTCGCGGCGCAGTACTGAGGGAGCGCTGTGTGCATGGGTCATCTCTCGCGGCGCAGCACTGAGGGAGCGCTGTGTGCATGGGTCATCTCTCGCGGTGCTGTACTGAGGGAGCGCTGTGTGCATGGGTCATCTCTCGCGGCGCAGCACTGAGGGAGCGCTGTGTGCATGGGTCATCTCTCGTGGCGCAGTACTGAGGGAGCGCTGTGTGCATGGGTCATCTCTCGTGGCGCAGTACTGAGGGAGCGCTGTGTGCATGGGTCATCTCTCGTGGCGCAGTACTGAGGGAGCGCTGTGTGCATGGGTCATCTCTCGCGGCGCAGTACTGAGGGAGCGCTGTGCGCATGGGTCATCTCTCGTGGCGCAGTACTGAGGGAGCGCTGTGTGCATGGGTCATCTCTCGCGGTGCTGTACTGAGGGAGCGCTGTGTGCATGGGTCATCTCTCGCGGCGCAGTACTGAGGGAGCGCTGTGTGCATGGGTCATCTCTCGCGGCGCAGCACTGAGGGAGCGCTGTGTGCATGGGTCATCTCTCGCGGCGCAGCACTGAGGGAGCGCTGTGCGCATGGGTCATCTCTCGCGGTGCTGTACTGAGGGAGCGCTGTGTGCATGGGTCATCTCTCGCGGCGCAGCACTGAGGGAGCGCTGTGTGCATGGGTCATCTCTCGCGGCGCAGCACTGAGGGAGCGCTGTGTGCATGGGTCATCTCTCGCGGTGCTGTACTGAGGGAGCGCTGTGTGCATGGGTCATCTCTCGCGGCGCAGCACTGAGGGAGCGCTGTGTGCATGGGTCATCTCTCGCGGCGCAGCACTGAGGGAGCGCTGTGTGCATGGGTCATCTCTCGCGGCGCAGTACTGAGGGAGCGCTGTGTGCATGGGTCATCTCTCGCGGCACAGTACTGTGGGAGCGCTGTGTGCATGGGTCATCTCTCGCGGCGCGGCGCAGCACTGAGGGAGCGCTGTGTGCATGGGTCATCTCTCGCGGCTCAGTACTGAGGGAGCGCTGTGTGCATGGGTCATCTCTCGCGGTGCAGTACTGAGGGAGCGCTGTGTGCATGGGTCATCTCTCGCGGCGCAGTACTGAGGGAGCGCTGTGTGCATGGGTCATCTCTCGCGGCGCAGTACTGAGGGAGCGCTGTGTGCATGGGTCATCTCTCGCGGCGCAGTACTGAGGGAGCGCTGTGTGCATGGGTCATCACTTGACTTTCTAATTCCAGATTTTTATTAAATCCAAATTTCACCATCTGACGTGGTGGGATTCGAACCCGGGATTGCGGGATCACTAATCCAGTGACAATACTACTAGCTACTACCTCCCAGAGTTTCCACCTGAAGCCTTCATGATTTAAATACTTCAGCTCAATCTCTCTGTAGGATGATTGTTACATCACATCCCCCTTGTATCTACCTTCCTTTTGGCCTTTGTATTCCAGCCCCCTCCCAAGCACTGGTCATTACTGAGGTAGATTTTCTCCACTAACCGCAAGCCTTAACCAGAACCTGTCGCTTTGACAGAGACTCATCCACACTGGAAACGTTAGCTCTCTTCTCTCTCCACAGATGCTGTCAGACCTGCTGAGAATGTCCAGCATTTTCTGCTTTTGTTTCAGATTCCGGCACCGCAGTAATTTGCTTTTACCTAGCCTTGATGCTTCTGCTTTGCGTATTCTGCCTTGCCTCTCAATGGCACTGCTACGTAGGGGCAAATCAGATCGGCACTGCTACCTCTGTGCAATGGAATCCTATTATTGAGAGCCAGGCTGAGAATATTCAACCTCAGTTTGGAACTAGGTCCGTAATAACCACCCAGCTGAACGATTATACCCCACCAGTCCAGGTTGGATTAGTTGCACAATACACCACCCTGATGATGCCTGGAGAGAAGTCACAAACAAACATCTTGTGGAAGTGCCAAAGCAGAAGATTCCCTGGTTTTTCTGTGAGCGAATGGATAATCCTGAACCACATCGGCACAAACCAGAGCAGCAGGGGAAACTTGATATTCAAATTGAGAATGAAAAACTACCGTTTGTCCAGAACAGACCGTGGAACATGTAATGACTAAATGCCCGATTCACAAATAGCAAAGAGGCTTCATGTGACACATTCCACTACTCCTGAAAATAGTTATCCGTCTTAAACAGCTAAACGTAAAATTATAACAGTTGCCCTTAAACTGCATCACGGCAGCACAAGTGGATAGCACTGTGGCTTCACAGCGCCAGGGTCCCAGGTTCGATTCCGCACTGGGTCACTGTCTGCGGAGTCTGCACGTTCTCCCCGTGTGTGCGTGGGTTTCCTCCGGGTGCTCCGGTTTCCTCCCACAGTCCAAAGACGTGCAGGTTAGGTGGATTAGCCATGCTAAATTGCCCTTAGTGACCAAAAAGGTTAGGAGGGGTTATTGGGTTACGGGGATAGGGTGGAAGTGAGGGCTTAAGTGGGTTGGTACAGAATCGATGGGCCGAATGGCTTCCTTCTGCACTGTATGTTCTATATTCTATGTACATCAAACATGAAAAAGAGAAGGTCAATATCTAAAGGGCAGCCATTCACCCTCAACTATCCAGCCTTGTCTCCGATCCCAACAGCTGTAAGAGTATTGTTCCCTGATCGAATAACATCTGCTCCACCTAATCCCTCATTCAGGGAAATTTCAATCTATCTTCATGGGCCTAATTCCCGCCTAGATTCATGAGGTGATGCATTGAACCATGGAGTCCATTTCCCCAAACACTCCTCGTTCAATCACACTGAGAATTTCCTTTGCCTTTCCCTGGCCTTGGTCACGGTCTGAGCTCACAGGTTTAAGGATAGTCCTCTAACCTCTTTTTAAAATTTGTTCCTGGGATGTGAGGGACACTGGAAAGATGAGTATTTCTCACCCATTCCTAATTGCCCTTCAGAAGGTGGTGGTGAGCTGCCTTCTTGAACCGCTGCAGCCCCTGAGGTGTAGATACACCCACTGTGCTGTTAGGGAGGAAATTCCGGGATGTTGCCCCAGTGACAATGAAGGAATGGCCGATATATTTCCAAGTCAGGGTGGGGAGTGACTTGGAGGGGAACCTCCAGGCGGTGGGGTTCCCAGGTATCTGCTGCTCTTGTCCTTCTAGATGGTGGTGGTCGTGGGTTTGGAAGGTGCTGTCTAAGGAACCTTGGTGAATCACTGCAGTGCATCTTGTAGATGGTACACACTGACACTGTTCGTCGGTGGAGGAGGGTTTGAATGTTTGTGGAAGGAGGAGCATTCAGGGCTGCTTTGTCCTGGTCGGTGTCGAGCTGCTTGAGTGTTGTTGGAGCTGCTCTCATCCAGGCAAGTGGAGAGTATTCCATCACACTCCTGACTTGTGCCTTGTAACCTAATACCCCACTGTTCAGAAAAGAGAAAGATTAATCTTTAGCTGTCTGGACCAGACTTATGCTGGTTTGAAAAGCAAAGGATGCGAAAGTCAACCCTGATTAATTCACATTTACCTTCATTCACAAACGAGAGACAAGAAGAATAAATATGGATAGTACAAAGAGTCAGGATATTCAATGATGGAGAAGCATTGGGGAATGATGCTGTGAAGGTTGATTCCATTTTCACAGATGTGGACCGTGTCATTTGTATACTTGTTCTTGTCCAGTGCTAACCACTGACATTTATTCCCGTCACTCTCCAGCATCTTGAGGGAGAGACGTTTTCCCACCTGCAGTCTTTCCCTTGGATCTTCCAATTTCAGAATATTTTGGCTGGGTTTGTCAGGAAGGATGGGAGAGCTATTTGTCATGGAAATGTTTACCTCTTGCTGCACAGAACAGTCCTTTGATTGAATGTTGCCCGTCCTGGCAGTGAATCCACTTGATGTGGTTGTGGGTCGAATGTGGGTGAAGTAACTGATCAAACCACACACACTGAAATAAACACAGAAGGTGCTGTGAAAATAGACAGTGGGTTCCTTTATCCGCAGGAACATCACCGAGGTCTCTCTCTCTCCCTCTCTCTATATATCGAGGATTTTACTTAAAGCAGAAACAGGAAGGAACACAATTCACAAAAATGAGACGTTAGCACTATAGATTCACAGCTCCAGGGTCCAGGTTTGATTCCTTGGGTCGCTGTCTCTGCGGAGTCTGCATGTTCTCCCTGTGTCTGCGTGGGTTTCCTCCGGGCGCTCCGGTTTCCTCCCACAAATCCAGAAGACATGTTATTAGGTAATTTGGACATTCTGAATTCTCCCTCAGTGTACCCGAACAGGCAGCGGAATGTAGCAACTAGGGGCTTTTCACAGTAACTTCATTGCAGTGTTAATGTAAGCTTACTTGTGACAATAAAGATTATTTTTAAAAAGTATCAAGTTGCGGTCCCTGCTGATGCTCGTAAGGAAGTTGCAGGAATTGCTGCAGCCAATCTGTGCAAGGAAACCCCTCCAATGTGATATTAACTAGATCCTCAGGTTTTTAGTGTTACTGATTGACCCAGTCCCCCAGAGAGACCCCCTCTCTCCGTGTCCCAGACCCCCAAAGAGACCCCCTTCTCCTTGACCCAGACCCCCTGAGAGACCCCCCCTCCGTGTCCCAGACCCCCAGAGAGACCCCCTTCTCCTTGACCCACACCCCCAAGGAGACCCCCTCTCCTCTCCTTGACCCAGACCCCCAGAGAGACCCCCTCTCCTCTCCTTGACCCAGACCCCCTGAGAGACCCCCTCTCCTCTCCTTGACCCAGACCCCCTGAGAGACCCCCCTCTCCTCTCCTTGACCCAGACCCCCTGAGAGACCCCCCCTCCGTGTCCCAGACCCCCAGAGAGACCCCCTTCTCCTTGACCCACACCCCCAAGGAGACCCCCTCTCCTCTCCTTGACCCAGACCCCCAGAGAGACCCCCTCTCCTCTCCTTGACCCAGACCCCCTGAGAGACCCCCTCTCCTTGACCCAGGGCACCAGAGAGACCCCCCTCTCCTTGACCCAGAGCCCCAGAGAGACCCCCCCTCTCCTCTCCTTGACCCAGACCCCCAGAGAGACCCCCTCTCCTCTCCTTGACCCAGACCCCCAGAGAGACCCCCTCTCCTCTCCTTGACCCAGACCCCCTGAGAGACCCCCCTCTCCTCTCCTTGATCCAGACCCCCTGAGAGACCCCCCCCCTCCGTGTCCCAGACCCCCAGAGAGACCCCCTTCTCCTTGACCCACACCCCCAAGGAGACCCCCCTCTCCTCTCCTTGACCCACACCCCCAAGGAGATCCCCCTCTCCTCTCCTTGACCCACACCCCCAGAGAGACCCCCCTCTCCTCTCCTTGACCCAGACCCCCTGAGAGACCCTCCCCTCCATGTCCCAGACCCCCAGAGAGACCCCCTTCTCCTTGACCCACACCCCCAGAGAGACCCCCCTCTCCTCTCCTTAACCCAGACACCCAGAGAGAGTCCCCTCTCCTATCCTTGACCCAGACCCCCAGAGAGACCCCCTCTCCTTGACCCAGACCCCCAGAGAGACCCCCCTCTCCTCTCCTTGACCCAGACCCCCAGAGAGACCCCCTCTCCTTGACCCAGACCCCCAGAGAGACCCCCCCTCTCCGTGTCCCAGACCCCCAGAGAGACCCCCTTCTCCTTGACCCAGACCCCCAGAGAGACCCCCTCTCCTCTCCTTGACCCAGACCCCCAGAGAGACCCCCTCTCCTTGACCCAGACCCCCAGAGAGACCCCCCTCTCCGTGTCCCAGACCCCCAGAGAGACCCCCTTCTCCTTGACCCACACCCCCAAGGAGACCCCCCTCTCCTCTCCTTGACCCACACCCCCAAGGAGATCCCCCTCTCCTCTCCTTGACCCACACCCCCAGAGAGACCCCCCTCTCCTCTCCTTGACCCAGACCCCCTGAGAGACCCTCCCCTCCATGTCCCAGACCCCCAGAGAGACCCCCTTCTCCTTGACCCACACCCCCAGAGAGACCCCCCTCTCCTCTCCTTAACCCAGACACCCAGAGAGAGTCCCCTCTCCTATCCTTGACCCAGACCCCCAGAGAGACCCCCTCTCCTTGACCCAGACCCCCAGAGAGACCCCCCTCTCCTCTCCTTGACCCAGACCCCCAGAGAGACCCCCTCTCCTTGACCCAGACCCCCAGAGAGACCCCCCCTCTCCGTGTCCCAGACCCCCAGAGAGACCCCCTTCTCCTTGACCCAGACCCCCAGAGAGACCCCCTCTCCTCTCCTTGACCCAGACCCCCAGAGAGACCCCCTCTCCTTGACCCAGACCCCCAGAGAGACCCCCCTCTCCGTGTCCCAGACCCCCAGAGAGACCCCCTTCTCCTTGACCCAGACCCCCAGAGAGACCCCCTGTCCTCTCCTTGACCCAGACCCCCAGAGAGACCCCCCCTCTCCTCTCCTTGACCCAGACCCCCAGAGAGACACCCTCTCCTTGACCCAGACCCCCAGAGAGACCCCCCTCTCCGTGTCCCAGACCCCCAGAGAGACCCCCTTCTCCTTGACCCAGACCCCCAGAGAGACCCCCCTCTCCTCTCCGTGACCCAGACCCCCAGAGAGACCCCCTTCTCCTTGATCCAGGCCCCCAGAGAGACCCCCCTCTCCTCTCCTTGACCCAGATCCCCAGAGAGACCCCCTCTCCTTGACCCAGACCCCCAGAGAGACCCCCCTCTCCGTGTCCCAGACCCCCAGAGAGACCCCCCCTCTCCTTGACCCAGACCCCCAGAGAGACCCCCCTCTCCTTAGCTGTTTAGCACACTGGGCTAAATCGCTGGCTTTTAAAGCAGACCAAGGCAGGCCAGCAGCACGGTTCAATTCCCGTACCAGCCTCCCTGAACAGGCGCCGGAATGTGGCGACTAGGGGCTTTACACAGTAACTTCATTGAAGCCTACTTGTGACAATAAGGGATTTTCATTTCATTTCATTGACCCAGACCCCCAGAGAGACCCCCCTCTCCTTGACCCAGACCCCCGAGAGACCCCCTCCCCTTGACCCAGCCCCCCAGAGAAACCCCCTCTCCTCTCCTTGACCCAGACCCCCAGAGAGTTCCCCGCTCTCCTCTCCTTGACCCAGACCCCCAGAGAGACCCCCTCCCCTTGACCCAGCCCCCCAGAGAGTTCCCCGTTCTCCTCTCCTTGACCTAGACCCCCAGAGAGACCCTCCTCTCCTATCCTTGACCCAGACCCCCAGAGAGACCCTCCCCTCCTTGACCCAGATCCCCAGATAGACCCCCCCTCTCCTCTCCTTGACCCAGACCCCCAGAGAGACCCCCTCTCCTTGACCCAGAGCACCAGAGAGACCCCCCTCTCCTTGACCCAGAGCCCCAGAGAGACCCCCCTCTCCTCTCCTTGACCCAGACCCCCAGAGAGACCCCCTCTCCTCTCCTTGACACAGACCCCCAGAGAGACCCCCCTCTCCTTGACCCAGACCCCCAGAGAGACCCCACAGTCACCCAAGGCCGGAATTGAACCCGGGACCCTGGAGGTGGAAAACAACAGTTCTAACCACTGTGCCACCATACCCCCCAATTTGTTTGTTCAATGGACTAGAAAATCAATCAGCTTCAGACCCCTCCCCCATGTCAGACCGCTGCTGTCATGTGTTGTCGGTACAGCTACAGTGCCGGCCGAGAGGGAATTCCAGGAATTTTACCCAGTGACAGTGAAGGAATGAGGATATATTTCTAAGTCAGGAGAGGGTGTGGATGGGAGGGGAACCTGTGGTAGTGGTGTCGCATTGTGTCTGCTGCCCTTGTCTTTTTAGGTTTCGGCCTAGCTATCTCGTTACTGTTCGCAAAGGCATCAGCCAAGGAGCATCGAATGAGAAACTCCAGAGCAAACCACATTCTACAAAGTTCAGAGCAAATTAAACTTAGCCATAAAAGTGAGAAACACATCACCCAATCAGTTTCCAATTGAACAAGGCGACTTCAGTTCTGAGTGTTGATGTCACTGCGAGGGATTACAAACTTGTCAGGACTACGTGCCACATCTCCACTCGACCAGAGATTATTATAAATGAGATGAAGTTTATAAAATATTACCAAGTATTTCAGCCCAGGCGCAGCGTGATGAGAGTCTCTTTTCTGTGCCAGCTGCAGAAACCTCTGGATAGATTCAGACCAGCTCCTACTGAAATCAATTCCACACCACAATACTCCTGGCCAATTGGCACAAGCCAGTGGCAATCTGGATCCTCAGGATCAGGGGAAAACTACTGTGGGGATCCCACTCAGGCCCAGTAAGGGGGCAAGCTTGTCAGCCAGAGGGAACTCTAACTCGTGGTCTCCAAACAGGGAGTTTTCAACAAGAGTTTGGAAAGGAGATGAGGCTATGGAGCTGTCCCTCAGCCTGATCTTCCCATTAGCACAGCTCCACACTGGGTCTTCAGCCTTGCTCAGTTAGCCCCTGCAGTTAATCATTGCAATATCTCCTTCGACTGCAGCTTCCAAACCCGCACCCTCTAACATCTAGGACAAGAGCAGCAGATACCTGGGATTACCCCCACCTGGAGGTTCCCCTCCAAGTCACTCCCCATCCTGACTGGGAAATATATCGGCCATTCCTTCAGTGTCACCGGGTCCAAATCCTGGAGCTCCATCCCTAACAGCACGGTGGGTGTATCTACACTTCAGGGACTGCAGCGGCTTCAAGAAGGCAGCTCACCACCACCTTGTCAAGGGGCAATTAGGGAAGGGCCGACCGAACCAGCGACCCCCACATCCCACCAAAGAACTTTTGAAAACATTAAACCGTCTGAAGATTCCAATCAATCCATTGAACCTGTTCTCTGAATGATATATCTATTTATTCCCCCTCTCTCACTCTCCGCTTCCACTTTCTTTCTCTCCATTTTACAAACCTCACTGATCTGAATGTTTATCTTTACAAATTCTGTTCTGTTGAAGGACTGAGAGACTGAGCATTACCAATCATTCCTCTTCAAGTCTTCCCGGAATCCACTGCTTTCCTTTCAAATTTCCAGAAATTCTACTTTGTATTTTTTGTTGGAATTTTGTTTTGCGTTGTTGACTGTTTACGAAGCCAGCGAGATATTACTCACCAATCACATCCCTCACCTGGACTGACCTCTGTAATTCAGGACCGGCTACACATGGAACGCATTGAGTGCTACCATTCTCACAGAATTGTCAGAGACACAGAACAGTCAACACAGTTGCGGGGGCACGGTGTCGCACTGGTTAGCACTGCTGCCTCACGCCGCCAAGGACCCGGCTTCGACCCCGGCCCCGGGTGACTGTCCGTGTGGAGTTTGCACATTCTCCCCGTGTCTCCGTGGGTCTCACCCCCACAACCCAAAGATGTGCAGGGTAGGTGGACTGGCCATACTAAATTGCCCCTTAATTGGAAAAAAATAATTGGGTTCATTTCATTTCATTTCATATTAAAACAACAACCATTAAACTGATCACCCATTATAACCCTTGCCCCAGACTCAGTTCTATTGACCTCTCAGGACTCTGATATCAGGCGTGCAGTGCCTCAGCTAGTTACAGTTATAAAGCCCCTTTAATTGAGTACATTAGTCCACAGTGCTTCATAGGAGAGTAAATCAGACAACTGTTGGCCTCCACGCACATAAGGATGGCCAAACCTTGGTGAAAGAGGCCAGTTTTAAGGGGCTTCTTAAAGGTGGAGAGGTTATGAGGCAGAGGGGGGTAAGGGAGGGAATTCAGAGCTCAGGGCCAAGGACAACCGGAGGCAATAATTGAGCTGTAGAAATTGGGGATGACTGAGAGGTCAGAATTGAAGGAACACAGAGACCCCATTAGATTAGAACATAGAACTTTACAGCACAGTACAGGCCCTTCGGCCCACGATGTTGTGCCGAACTAGTCTGAAACTAAGATCAAATCAACCTACTCCCAATTATTCTAGTGCACTCCATATTCCTATCCAATAGCCGCTTGAAAGTTCCTAAAGTGTCCGACTCCACTACCATAGCTGGGAGTGCGTTCCACTCCCCAACCTCTCTTGGAGTAAAGAACCTACCTCTGACATCCCTCCTATATCTTCCAACATGGACCTTATAGTTATGCCACCTTGTAACAGCTACTTCCACCCGGAAAGTCGCTGAACGTCCACTCTATCTATCCCTCTCATCATCTTATACACCTCAATTAAGTCACCTCTCATCCTCCTTCGCTCCAATGAGAAAAGATTGTAGAGCTGGAGGAGATTAAAGGGTGAGTCAGGGATGAAAGTACAGAGGGAATATAATTTGACTGATAATGCAGAGACTAATGCTCTGGCAACATTAGCTGGTGGAATTTAAGTTTGGCCAGTAAAATCTGGAAGATAAAACCAGTCTCAGTAATAGTGACCATGAATCATTGATTGCCATAAAAACCCATCTGGTTCACTAATGTCCCTTTGGGGAAGGATATCTGTTGTCCTCACCTGGTCTGGCTTCCAAGTGGTTCCAGATCCACAGCAATATGATTGATTCTTAAATGACCTGTGAAATAACAGTTCAAGGGCAATTAGGAATTGACCACAAGTGCTGACCCCGCCCAGTGACCCCCACACCCCATGAAAGAATAAAGAAAAAAAAGGCACGAGGAGGAGAATTTTTAAACTAAGGTGTTGTTGGTCGGGATATCAGTGTAGGTCAGCGAGCACAGCAGAGGGATGATTGGGATTTGATACAAATTCAGAATGTGGGCAATAGTTTGTCATGTGGTCATGGGCTGGGCATGTTAAACCTTGATCATGACTTCAGAGAGCAGCACTCTCCCCTCCCCCCGCCCCAACAAAGTGGCTGGATGTATAACGACAACACCTCATGTGACAAGGATTACTGGTACAACCTGAGAAATATTGGGCAATGGTGCAGTTCAATCGACCTCTGACACACAGCACTGCGGAGGTGGGGGCCGTACATACCTCAGCTCTCTGTGTTAGAATCCACAAGGAAAACAATGTACAGACCACTTCTCCAGATTCCAGCTCTGCTGATTTCTCAATATTTTGCTTTGGGGACTTGTAAACACGGTGATGGTGTACGGCCAATGAAGGACATAAAAACAGAACTCTCTTTTGGAGTTGTTTAGCTCCTTGTTTATCCGTCTGTCTCTATGGGGAACATCAATCAAATGCTTACTTTCCAGGAAACATGAAGAGAGATATCTGATCGGAATTATTAACAGCTTAGTAACGGATAAAGGAGACAGTCAGAGCCACAGAGGCAGCAACATTGGAGTATGTTTGGAGACTGTGGTGCGGATGGATTTTTGGGATACACTTTGAGTGGCTCATTGGCCTTTATTACTTTTAGCTTCTCGGCCTAAACTCTATAATTCCACCCCTAAAGATTTCTATCTCTCTTGTTTTCGATTTTTAAACAATCCTTAAAACAAACATTTTTGACCGAAGATTTCCTCATCTCCCCATCTCTCTATTCTCCTCCAGCCCTACAACCCTCCAGTTATCTGTGCTCCTCCTCTTGTACATCCCCCATTTCCACCATTGGCAGCTGTGCCTTTAGTTGTCTCGGCCCTAAGTTCTGAATTGCCTCCCTACACCTCTCTGCCTCTCTAACTTTCCTTCCTCCTTTAAGATGCTCCTTAAAATCTACCTCTTTGACCAAGCTTTTGGTCACCTGAAGCAGATGGAATGAAGCAGTCCATGTCCAAATGCAGCAAGACTTGGACCACATCCAGGCTTAGGCTGACTAGTGGCAAGTAACGTTCACACCACAGAGCCAGGTAATCACCATCGCCTACAAGAGAGGATCTAACCACCACCCCTTGACATTCAACGGCATTACCATCGCTGAATCCCCCACAATTAACACCCTGGGGGTTATCATTGATCGGAAACTGAACTGGACCAGCCACATTAATACTGTGGCTACCAGGGCAGGGCAGATGAGCAATCCTGAGCGAGTAACTCACCTCCTGACCCCCAAGGCCTGTCCACCATCTACAAGCCACAAGTCAGGAGTGTGATGGAATACTCTCCACTTGCCTGGGTGAGAGCAGCTCCAACAACACTCAAGAAGCTCAACACCATCCAGGAAAAAGCAGCCCTGCTTGATTGGTACGCCTTCCACAAACATTCACTCCCTCCACCACCGACGAGCAATGGCAGCCGTTTGTACCATCTACAAGATGCACTGCAGAAACTCAAAGGTTGCTAGATAAATGCAAGTTGTAGTTTTGTCTCTGACTTTTCCAATCAGTGACTCTCTGTCTCTGATTTTGCACAGCATTCTGCCTTTCTCAATGTGTCGAATCACCAGCTCACAATCTCACTCATCTTTCTCCTTCTTAGGTACATCATAAGAAGGAGAGGCCATTCAGCCCCTCGAACCTGTCCCACCGTTCAACTAAATCATGGCTGATGTGTATCTTCACTCCATTGACCTGCCTTGCTTCCATATTCGTATTTTCTTACCCAATAATAATCTATCAATCTGAGCCTTAAACCTTTCAGGTGATCCCAGCTTCAAAGGGAATACGAGAATTCCAGAATTCTATTACCATCTGAAGAGGGAAATGTTCCTTGGCATCGTCCAGGAACAGTCCATCTCAAATTGTAAGATCCTGCTTCCTTTTCCTGTACCAGAGGAAATAGTTTTCTCTCTTTCTTTCTCTCCAAGTAGCTCCTTCAATCTTCCTGATCTCAATGAGGTTCCTCTTGCAGCTCCAGTATAATTCTCGTGAATCTGTGCTTCACCTCCTCCAGGATTCCCACACTACTCTGACGGCAGAGGTCAGTCTGGAGAGAGGATTCCAGCTTCTCAATTACTCAATCGACCTCAGGGCCGAGATGCAGAAACATCACAGCTGCCGGCAATCCGATTAAAACATGCGAAACTGGAAGCAAGCACAAGATCTAATCCTTCTCCGTCCTCCAGTGTCACCGGGGTCTGGTTTCATACCAGACTGGCCGGTCTTTAGCCGGACTGCCCACTGCCCAGTACTGATGCCAACGTGTGAGGACAAAGGGACCATTTAAAAAGACATGCACCTCACGTAATTTCACAAAATTATTTACCCAGGCCTCAGCGAAAGGAGTCGAACAGACAATGGTCCTGAAGCTATCCATGTCCAAATGCAGCGAGACCCGGACAATATCCAGGGGTGGGCTGACAAGTGGCAAGTAACATTCGTGCCACACAAGGGCCAGACAATGACCATCTTCGACAAGAGTTCAACTAACCACAGCCCCTTGACAATCAATGGCAATACCATCGCTGGATCCCCCACAATCAGCATCCTGGCAGTTACCAGAAACTGAACTGGTCTAGCCACATCAATAGGCAGTGAAGCGGGCACCATTCGGGATGGGAGGCAGTGAAGCGGGCACCATTCGGGATGGGAGGCAGTGAAGCGGGCACCATTCGGGATGGGAGGCAGTGAAGCGGGCATCATTCGGGATGGGAGGCAGTGAAACGGACACCATTCGGGATGGGAGGCAGTGAAGCGGACACCAGTCGGGATGGGAGGCAGTGAAACGGGCAGTATTCGGGATGGGAGGCAGTGAAACGGGCAGCATTCGGGATGGGAGGCAGTGAAGCCGGCAGCATTCGGGATGGGAGGCAGTGAAGTCGGCAGCATTCGGGATGGGAGGCAGTGAAACGGGCAGCATTCGGGACGGGAGGCAGTGAAACGGGCAGCATTCGGGATGGGAGGCAGTGAAACGGGCAGCATTCGGGATGGGAGGCAGTGAAGCCGGCACCATTCGGGATGGGAGGCAGTGAAACGGGCACCATTCGGGATGGGAGGCAGTGAAGCCGGCACCATTCGGGATGGGAGGCAGTGAAGCCGGCAGCATTCGGGATGGGAGGCAGTGAAACGGGCAGTATTCGGGATGGGAGGCAGTGAAACGGGCAGCATTCGGGATGGGAGGCATTGAAACGGGCAGCATTCGGTATGGGAGGCAGTGAAGCCGGCAGCATTCGGGATGGGAGGCAGTGAAGCCGGCAGCATTAAGGATGGGAGGCAGTGAAACGGGCAGCATTCGGGATGGGAGGCAGTGAAGCGGGCACCATTCGGGATGGGAGGCAGTGAAGCCAGCAGCATTCGGGATGGGAGGCAGTGAAACGGGCAGCATTCGGGATGGGAGGCAGTGAAACGGGCAGCATTTGGGATGTGAGGCAGTGAAACGGGCAGTATTCGGGATGGGAGGCAGTGAAACGGGCAGTATTCGGGATGGGAGGCAGTGAAGTCGGCAGCATTCGGGATGGGAGGCAGTGAAGCCGGCATCATTCGGGATGGGAGGCAGTGAAGCCGGCAGCATTCGGGATGGGAGGCAGTGAAATGGGCAGCATTCGGGATGGGAGGCATTGAAACGGGCAGCATTCGGGATGGGAGTCAGTGAACGGGCAGTATTCGGGATGGGAGGCAGTGAAACGGGCAGCATTCGGGATGGGAGGCAGTGAAGCCGGCAGCATTTGGGATGGGAGGCAGTGAAACAGGCAGCATTCGGGATGGGAGGCAGTGAAGCCGGCAGCATTCGGGATGGGAGGCAGTGAAACGGGCAGCATTCGGGATGGGAGGCAGTGAAACGGGCAGCATTCGGGATGGGAGGCAGTGAAGCCGGCTGCATTCGGGATGGGAGGCAGTGAAGAGGGCAGCATTCGGGATGGGAGTCAGTGAAACGGGCAACATTCGGGATGGGAGGCAGTGAAGCCGGCACCATTCGGGATGGGAGGCAGAGAAGCCGGCAGCATTCGGGATGGGAGGCAGTGAAGCGGGCAGCATTCGGGATGGGAGGCAGTGAAACGGGCAGCATTCGGGATGGGAGGCAGTGAAACGGGCAGCATTCGGGATGGGAGGCAGTGAAACGGGCAGCATTCGGGATGGGAGGCAGTGAAACGGGCAGAATTCGGGATGGGAGGCAGTGAAACGGGCAGAATTCGGGATGGGAGGCAGTGATGCCGGCAGAATTCGGGATGGGAGGCAGTGAAACGGGCAGTATTCGGGATGGGAGGCAGTGAAACGGGAAGTATTCGGGATGGGAGGCAGTGAAGTCGGCAGCATTCGGGATGGGAGGCAGTGAAACGGGCAGCATTTGGGATGGGAGGCAGTGAAGCGGGCACCATTCGGGATGGGAGGCAGTGAAGCCAGCAGCATTCGGGATGGGAGGCAGTGAAACGGGCAGCATTTGGGATGGGAGGCAGTGAAACGGGCAGTATTTGGGATGGGAGGCAGTGAAACGGGCAGTATTCGGGATGGGAGGCAGTGAAACGCGCAGTATTCGGGATGGGAGGCAGTGAAGTCGGCAGCATTCGGGATGGGAGGCAGTGAAGCCGGCACCATTCGGGATGGGAGGCAGTGAAGCCGGCAGCATTCGGGATGGGAGGCAGTGAAATGGGCAGCATTCGGGATGGGAGGCATTGAAACGGGCAGCATTCGGGATGGGAGTCAGTGAAACGGGCAGTATTCGGGATGGGAGGCAGTGAAACGGGCAGCATTCGGGATGGGAGGCAGTGAAGCCGGCAGCATTTGGGATGGGAGGCAGTGAAACAGGCAGCATTCGGGATGGGAGGCAGTGAAGCCGGCAGCATTCGGGATGGGAGGCAGTGAAGCGGGCAGCATTCGGGATGGGAGGCAGTGAAGCCGGCAGCATTCGGGATGGGAGGCAGTGAAACGGGCAGTTTTCGGGGTGGGAGGCAGTGAAACGGGCACCATTCGGGATGGGAGGCAGTGAAGCGGGCAGCATTCGGGATGGGAGGCAGTGAAACCGGCAGCATTAGGGATGGGAGGCAGTGAAACCGGCAGCATTCGGGATGGGAGGCAGTGAAACGGGCAGCATTCGGGATGGGAGGCAGTGAAGCGGGCACCATTCGGGATGGGAGGTAGTGAAGCCGGCTGCATTCGGGATGGGAGGCAGTGAAACCGGCAGCATTCGGGATGGGAGGCAGTGAAGCCGGCAGCATTCGGGATGGGAGGCAGTGAAACAGGCAGCATACGGAATGGGAGGCAGTGAAGCCGGCAGTATTCGGGATGGGGGGCAGTGAAAGCGGCAGCATTCGGGATGGGAGGCAGTGAAGCCGGCACCATTCGGGATGGGAGGCAGTGAAAGCGGCAGCATTCGGGATGGGAGGCAGTGAAGCGGGCAGCATTCGGGATGGGAGGCAGTGAAACGGGCAGCATTCGGGATGGGAGGCAGTGAAACAGGCAGCATTCGGGATGGGAGGCAGTGAAACGGGCAGCATTCGGGATGGGAGGCAGTGAAACTGGCAGCATTCGGGATGGGAGGCAGTGAAACGGGCAGCATTCGGGATGGGAGGCAGTGAAGTGGGCAGCATTCGGGATGGGAGGCAGTGAAACGGGCAGCATTCGGGATGGGAGGCAGTGAAACGGGCAGATTTCGGGATGGGAGGCAGTGAAGCCGGCAGCATTCGGGATGGGAGGCAGTGAAACGGGCAGCATTCGGGATGGGAGGCAGTGAAGCCGGCAGCATTCGGGATGGGAGGCAGTGAAACGGGCAGCATTCGGGATGGGAGGCAGTGAAACGGGCAGCATTCGGGATGGGAGGCAGTGAAGCCGGCAGCATTCGGGATGGGAGGCAGTGAAGCCGGCACCATTCGGGATGGGAGGCAGTGAAGCGGGCAGCATTCGGGATGGGAGGCAGAGAAGCCGGCTGCATTGGGATGGGAGGCAGTGAAACGGGCAGCATTCAGGATGGGAGGCAGAGAAGCCGGCAGCATTCGGGATGGGAGGCAGTGAAACGGGCAGCATTCGGGATGGGAGGCAGTGAAGCCGGCAGCATTCGGGATGGGAGGCAGTGAAACAGGCAGCATTCGGGATGGGAGGCAGTGAAGCCGGCAGCATTCGGGATGGGAGGCAGTGAAGCCGGCAGCATTCGGGATGGGAGGCAGTGAAGCCGGCAGCATTCGGGATGGGAGGCAGTGAAACGGGTACCATTCGGGATGGGAGGCAGTGAAGCCGGCAGCATTCGGGATGGGAGGCAGTGAAACGGGCAGCATTCGGGATGGGAGGCAGTGAAGCCGGCAGCATTCCGGATGGGAGGCAGTGAAACGGGCTGCATTCGGGATTGGAGGCAGTGAAACAGGCAGCATTCGGGATGGGAGGCAGTGAAAAGGGCAGCATTCGGGATGGGAGGCAGTGAAGCCGGCATCATTCGGGATGGGAGGCAGTGAAGCCGGCAGCATTCGGGATGGGAGGCAGAGAAGCCGGCAGCATTCGGGATGGGAGGCAGTGAAACAGGCAGCATTCGGGATGGGAGGCAGTGAAGCCGGCAGCATTCGGGATGGGAGGCAGTGAAGCCGGCAGCATTCGGGATGGGAGGCAGTGAAGCCGGCAGCATTCGGGATGGGAGGCAGTGAAACGGGTACCATTCGGGATGGGAGGCAGTGAAGCCGGCAGCATTCGGGATGGGAGGCAGTGAAACGGGCAGCATTCGGGATGGGAGGCAGTGAAGCCGGCAGCATTCCGGATGGGAGGCAGTGAAACGGGCTGCATTCGGGATTGGAGGCAGTGAAACAGGCAGCATTCGGGATGGGAGGCAGTGAAAAGGGCAGCATTCGGGATGGGAGGCAGTGAAGCCGGCACCATTCTGGATGGGAGGCAGTGAAGCCGGCACCATTCGGGATGGGAGGCAGTGAAACGGGTACCATTCGGGATGGGAGGCAGTGAAGCCGGCAGCATTCGGGATGGGAGGCAGTGAAAAGGGCAGCATTCGGGATGGGAGGCAGTGAAGCCGGCACCATTCGGGATGGGAGGCAGTGAAGCCGGCAGCATTCGGGATGGGAGGCAGTGAAGCCGGCAGCATTCGGGATGGGAGGCAGTGAAGCCGGCAGCATTCGGGATGGGAGGCAGTGAAACGGGTACCATTCGGAATGGGAGGCAGTGAAGCCGGCAGCATTCGGGATGGGAGGCAGTGAAGCCGGCAGCATTCGGGATGGGAGGCAGTGAAGCCGGCAGCATTCGGGATGGGAGGCAGTGAAACGGGCTGCATTCGGGATGGGAGGCAGTGAAACGGGCAGCATTCGGGATGGGAGGCAGTGAAGCCGGCAGCATTCGGGATGGGAGGCAGTGAAGCCGGCAGCATTCGGGATGGGAGGCAGTGAAGCCGGCAGCATTCGGGATGGGAGGCAGTGAAACGGGTACCATTCGGGATGGGAGGCAGTGAAGCCGGCAGCATTCGGGATGGGAGGCAGTGAAGCCGGCAGCATTCGGGATGGGAGGCATTGAAACGGGCAGCATTCGGATGGGAGGCAGTGAAACGGGCAGCATTCGGGATGGGAGGCAGTGAAGCCGGCTGCATTCGGGATGGGAGGCAGTGAAACGGGCAGTATTCGGGGTGGGAGGCAGTGAAACGGGCAGCATTCGGGATGGGAGGCATTGAAACGGGCAGCATTCGGGATGGGAGGCAGTGAAGCCGGCTGCATTCGGGATGGGAGGCAGTGAAACAGGCAGCATTTGGGATGGGAGGCAGTGAAACAGGCAGCATTTGGGATGGGAGGCAGTGAAACGGGCAGCATTCGGGATGGGAGGCAGTGAAACGGGCAGAATTCGGAATGGGAGGCAGTGAAACGGGCAGCATTCGGGATGGGAGGCAGTGAAACGGGCAGCATTTGGGATGGGAGGCAGTGAAACGGGCAGCATTCGGGATGGGAGGCAGTGAAACGGGCAGAATTCGGAATGGGAGGCAGTGAAACGGGCAGAATTCGGGATGGGAGGCAGTGAAGCCGGCAGAATTCTGGATGGGAGGCAGTGAAACGGGCAGAATTCGGGATGGGAGGCAGTGAAGCCGGCACCATTCGGGATGGGAGGCAGTGAAACGGGCAGCATTCGGGATGGGAGGCAGTGAAACGGGCAGCATTCGGGATGGGAGGCAGTGAAACGGGCAGCATTCGGGATGGGAGGCAGTGAAGCCGGCACCATTCGGGATGGGAGGCAGTGAAGCCGGCAGCATTCGGGATGGGAGGCAGTGAAACGGGCAGCATTCAGGATGGGAGGCAGTGAAACGGGCAGCATTCGGGATGGGAGGCAGTGAAACGGGCAGCATTCGGGATGGGAGGCAGTGAAGCCGGCTGCATTCGGGATGGGAGGCAGAGAAACGGGCAGCATTCGGGATGGGAGGCAGTGAAACGGACTCCATTCGGCCTCTCGAATCTGCTGTGCCATTTAATAAGCTCATGGCTGACTTGATAGAAATCTCAAATCGGTATCTCGCCCGCCCCCAATAACCTTTCACCCCCTTGCTGACCAAGAATCTATCCAACTCTGCCTTAAAGATAGTGTAGGTCTCTGGGCAGGATTTCCTGGCCCTTCCCACTCTTCCCACAAGTGGGATCTTCCATTCCATAGTAGATGACCCCCCCCCCCCCCCCCCCCCCCCCGCCCCCCCCTCCCCGATGCCGGAAAGAGGCGAGCCAAGCAAAATGCTGTAGACCTCAACAGGGGGGGGAGATCCCGCCGGCATCCAGTGGGGAGCTGCCTCCAGCACCGGAACCAGGCGGCGGCGGGCAGTCGGGAAAATCCCGCACTCTGCCTCCACAAACCTGTCAGGGAGACAGTTCCAAAGACTCACCACCCTCTGAGTGAAACAAATTTTCAGCACGGTAGCACAGTGGTTAGCACAGTTGCTTCACAGCTCCAGGGTCCCGGGTTCGATTCCCCACTGGGTGACTGTCTGTGCGGAGTCTGCACGTTCTCCCCGTGTCTGCGTGGGTTTTCTCCGGGAGATCCGGTTTCCTCCCACAGTCCAAAGATGTGCTTTTAAGTGGATTGACCATCATAAATTGCCCGGAGTGACCAAAAAGGTTGGGTGGGGTTACTGGGATGGGGTGACGGTATGGGCTAAGTGGGGTGTTCTTTCTAAGGATCAATGCAGACTCGATGGGCCGAATGGCCTCTTTTTGCACTGTAAATTCTATGATCTCTGTTTTCAATGGGCTACCCCTTATTTCTATGGAGTGAAAGATAGATAGGTTATTGATTGACGGATAGACAGTGGTCAAATCCAGATGGCCTATTGATTGATCAGTTTGAATAGGAACAGATTTCTCCAACTGGCCCTTCGTTAAACTGATTGACTCTGAGTAGGAATCCGGAGCTAAGACTCGTGCGCGAGGAGTGATTGTGTGAAAAATCTGTAATGAAAAATTTCCTCCCCTAGTCCCCAAGGTTCCAACCACGTGACCAGTCCTGGTCGTCCCAGCAACTTTAAAACACTGGGGCCAAGGTGCAGGAATGGAAAGTATGTTCATACTTAACGTATCTGGACACAACTGCAGGAGCAGCGGCCAAGCAGGACAACTCGGCTCGAAGGGAACATGGCAATTAAACACATCTGCAAAGTGCCAGGAGCCAGCCAATGAGATTATAGCCTCATCTCTGCGCCCCACCCCCCAGCACGTAGCTACGAGCAAGATCCTGCAGTCTGTCGAGGGTTCAGTGCATCTGTGTTTTCTGCGTGTCTCCATGACAACTCCCACACATCCTCATCCCACAATATTAGCCCCCACCTGCCCCCCCTTTGGTCCTGTTGCCTGTTGGTTGAGTGTAAAGGGGGGGGGGGGGGGGGAAAGGGACAGCATCGGTGGAACGGTTCACAGTCCTGAGTGTCCCACTATCCTGACTGGCTAAAGATGCATTTCTTACGGAAATGAAAACCTTGTCCCTTATCGACACAGACTTCAATCTGTCATCATAAAAATATATCATTCCACATCCCTGTGTGCATGTACAGGAAGAGTCTCTTTCTTAAGTGGAGGCCAACAAGGGGGACATTTTGGATAAGCCAGAGGAGGGAGACAGGAATAGAACAGATAGGATGAGAGGAAGAGGGCGGAGAGAAAGCACGAGAGGGGCATGAATACCAGCATTGAACAACTGGGCCGAATGGCCTGCCGTTTGTGTGCTGCAAATTCTCAGTCACCCCCAAGGAAAGGAGCTCCAACAGGGAGCCCTCATCCCACCATAGCTGAGGAAAAGAGAAACCCTTTTACTGTATCACAGGAAAGTCAACGAATGCCGAGGAAAATTGGCAATAGAACCCCAGAGCCAGGCTTCGTCTGCAGTGAGAGGAAGCGTTTAGGGAGTCAAACAAATTAAACCAAGAATTTATGTTTTTTTGTCAGCCTCATTTCATGACCTCATCCTCACTTGTCCAGGCGTGAGATCATCCCCCGTACAGCCAAGAGGCAGATTGGAATGTTTCATTCAAGGTGATAGCCAGAGGGACTGGGAATAGGCTATGTCCAAGTGCCCAGCTCAGGAAAAGCTACTGGTAAAAGCTCTAGAACCCCAGAGCCAGGCTTCGTCTGCAGTGAGAGGAAGCGTTTAGGGAGGACAAAAGGACATTTGGAATAGTTAACAGGCAGGATCGAGTGCACAAGGCAGCCAGAGTGAAAGTAGCACTGCAGTCTGCACAGAGCTCATGTCAGAGCTGGCAACACAGCGGTTAGCACTGCTGCCTCACAGCGCCAGGGACCCGGGTTCGATTTCAACCTTGGGTGACTGTCTGTGTGGAGTTTGCAATTTCTCCCTGTGTGAGTTTCCTCCGGGTGCTCCGGTTTCTTCCCTCAGTCCAAAGATGTGCAGGTTAGGTGGATTGGCCATAGGTGGGGTTACGCTAGCCACTATGCCACTGTGCTGACCTAATAATAGCTTTGCGTTGAGGTTATATAGGGGTATGGTGCAAAGGTGGGCAAATAGAGTTTGGGTGAAAATCAGCTACAATCAGAAGAATAGAGGGACTGAAGAGCCTCTTCCTGTTTTCATATGCCTGCGAGCTTCTCCTGATCACACCAACAACTTGCATTTATATAGCAACTTTAACAGCCCAAAGTCCTTCACAGGAGTAATTTGGAAACAAAACTTGCCATTGAGCCATGCAAGGAGACATTACAATAGTTGTCTAAAGGCTTGATCACTGAGAAAGAAAAATGCAATTAATGGTGGCATGGTAGCACAGTGGTTAGCACTGCTGCTTCACAGCTCCAGGGACCCGAGTTCATGTCCAGCCTCGGGTCACAGTCTGTGTGGAGTGTGCACTTTCTCCCCGTGTCTGCGTAGGTTTCCTCGGTTTCCTCCCACAGTCCAAAGATGTGCAGGTTAGGTGGATTGGCCGTTCTAAATTGCCCCTGTCAGTGAGGTTAGGTGGAGTTACTGGGGAGCGGGCCAAGATAGGGTACTCTTTCGGATGATTGGTGCAGACTCGATGGGTTGAATGGCCTCCTTCTGCACTGTAGGGATTCTATGACTCTATGAATGAATGAGATTGCCATCTTTTTCCTCCGGATTTGGGACTATTTATTTATCCACAGGGTGTGCTCTCCTGATTCTGTCAGGTTAACAGGCTGCAAGCTGTGTGTGTGTCTCGCTAATTGCTGCTGCACTTTCCCCGTAATGTTAGATTTTCACAAGTCGCCCTGCCTGACAGTATCATCCTGTGTAGGGCGCCGCCTGCTTCAATCGAGGCCTTGTCCTTGAGGCTCAATGGGGCCTCTCTCTCCCTGTGAGTGGGCACAAAGCAGCCCTTTAAAGTTGAGAAGGTCAGTTTGACAAGCGCACGCTCACACTGATATGTGAACTCACTGAGTCTGCGATTGCTGCTTGTTTAAACTGCTGGTTGGACATCTCAGTTCTTTGAGTGAATCGGGAGTGTGGGCTCAGCAATCAGTTATTGAAACCGTTCCATTCACAAAAGCCTTGCAATGTCTGAGAGCAACAAGGGAATGTCACGTGTCATAGCAACATGGAAAACTGGAGCAGGACCAGGCCATTCGGCCTTTCAAGCCTGCTCTGCCATTCACTGCGATCATGGCTGATCCTCTATATCCAAGCCTTACTCCATACTGTGTTCTCGACCCTCTCGGAGGAAACCCGTAACTTAACGGCTGTGCCTGGGAGACCTCACCAGGGCGCTGTTTGATACTGATCCACACAAACGTGGACCAGGCGCAACGGCATCTCCGGGAGTCTCCCAGGCCATTAGAGACCGTTGGGGGGCTGGGGACAGGACAGGGTGGTACCCTGGCACTCCCTCTGGCACCCGGACACCTTGACACTGCCAGCCTGGCACCCTGGAAGTGTCACCTCGTGGCCCGGGTGCCAGACTCGGCTGGCAACGCCAGGGATCGGGTCCAGGGTGCCTTACCAGGTGGAGGGGGGGGGGGGGGTGAGGAAGTGTTCTTGGGGGCCTCCCAAAGGTTAGGGGGGGTGGTGAGGTTGGAAACAGGGCAGGGGCCTGAAAGGGGCAGGGTGAAGATCGGGGTAGTCTTCCAAAATGGCGCTCCGATCTGCGAGGAGCCGTTCTGCTGCCGAATTGAAATGGATCGAGTGTGGCCTCAGCGGAGAGAAACTCCCCGAGGCCAAAAAAATCAGCAAAGTGCTGTTGAATAGCCAGGTGACTCTCGGTGCCACAGCTGGACGTAACTTACCTGGAGCTCACCTGTGACAGGACGATATGTTTGTGTTCAGGTGCCCCCGGGCTGGGGAGCGTCCCAATTGGCCTTGGCTGTGATCCTGTGCCCACGGTTCAACACTGTAGAAAGAGATGCAACGGGATCTTGCTGTGCATCAATTGGCTTCCGCCTTTCTTACATTTCCATGACTACACTTCAGATGATTCAGATGATGTTACATCTTGTTTTGTTTCTGCACAGAGAGAGTGGTTTCTATTGGTGTCTGTGCCCCACACAAACCTCCTCCCACCCCTTTCACCTCATCCTGTCAACACAGGCTGCGATTTTCCAGCCCATCCTGTCAGCGGGATCTACTGGTGACCCCCCCCACCCCACGGCGGCGGGATGGGCGAGCAATTCAAAATGCTGTAGATATCGTTGGGGGGGGGGTGGAAAATCTCACCCATGGTCCTCGATTCCTTTCCCCTCTTTTATTTCTGTAGTTTCCTCTGAAATGTCTCCATGTCATTCACCTCAGCCACTTCCTTTGGGAGCGAGCTCCACATTCTCCCGCTCTCTGGGTAAAGAGGATACTTCTGGATTCTGGATTTAGTGGTTATCCTATGTCAATAGCCCCTCCTCCTGAATTCACCCACTGAGGAAACATCTCTTCCACATCTATGTCAACATCTATGAAATGTATGGGATATCCTGAGGCTTTAATAGGTGCTATATAAATGCAGCATCTCTGCTTTCCTTTCTCAGGCACGCCAAGTCCCAACCAGTCATTTCCCCTGAGCACGCTGACCGAGACTGGCTCCCCACTGTGGAAAGCCTGTTTCAAAACCCTCCTCTTTTCAAATCCCTCCATGGGCTCACCCACTCCTCATCTCCGTCATCTCCTGCGGTCTTTTGTAACCTCTATGAGGGAGGTATCCTCCAATCCCACCATGAGCAAAATCCTGAAGTTCCCCCCTAACAGCACAGTGGGTACACCTACACCACAGGGACTGCAGCGGTTCAATAAGGCAGCTCACCACCACCTTCTGAAGGGCAACGAGGGACGGGAAATAAATGCCAACCTACCCAGCGACACCCACACCTCATGAAGAAATTTTTTAAAAAGCAACCACGTCTTCAGTTGCCAGAGCTTTCTGCTTTGGAATTCCCTTCGTAAACCTAGGGTCACCAACTGTGATTAAATATATTCCTGGAGATGCCATCACATGACGTGTCCCCACGCTCCAGCCGGTAGTCCGTCAACACATCTATCCTTATGACATACGGCATTCCTACCCCACAGCAAAATAGAATCATTGCCCAATTGGATGATGCCATCTGGCTCCCCCACTCCTCCCCCCTCCCCAGTTTCAATATTTTTATGTTGGAAGAAGATTTAAAAAGAAAGCTCTCTTTTTTTACTGTCCCGATGATTTTTCTCCAGCCTTGCTCACAGCAGTGTCCTGGAGACTGATCTTCAATTCCTGGAGAGTGCAGGCCAATCCTGAAGGATTGGCAGCCCTCTGCCAAACCTCTCTTCCATCATCGAAAATGTTGTTTAAAATCGACAGCCGCGTGCTTTGGTCACCTACTCTGATATCTCTTAATGAGACTCCAGCTCAAATTTGTTTCATAATAAACTCACGAGTTTCCTTAATTGGGCTGTCTTATGCTGCTAAAGGCGATATATAAATGCACTTTGTTGTTGCTTCTTCCAAAATCAGGCATCGAATGTGCCCATTTCCCTGTGTCTCACTTGTATTCCAGTTCTGTACAATCTACTCAGTCCGATGTGAACTTTGTTCTCAGTTCTCAAAAGTCTCTGCGTGTTTACAAAGGGCTGCACTTTGACAATGCGGAGCAGATGTTATCTCACACCTGGCCAGGGGTTTGGGGATTGAGCTCTGCCGGGGCTGATGGTTTCCCAGTAGGGATTCAGCAATGAGGGGCGGCCAGCCAAGTCCAGCTGCCTTCACTCCTCTGAGCTCTCCTGCAGTGAGCTGCTGACATGTGGCTGTCAGCTACAACTAGGCTGGATGGGGAGCTGGAAGACGCACCCTTCTCCCTCGCTGACCCTTGGTCGGAAATTTGGAGTTGGTCTGTTTAGGACATGGCTGTGTTTGTCAAAGTGGGGCACCTTTTACTGAGTTTCCCATTGGTACATGCTTAATAGGCTTCGCCCTCTGGTCGAATAAAAACAATGCTCCCGAAAAGAAAGATATTCCTTTTGGTGGCACTTCAAACCGTGCTGAATCATTGAACACCAGTGAAGTGCCCATTGAAGTCACAGGTTGTAATGTAGGTAAAGCGGGCAGCCCATCTACACACAGCAAGATCCCTCAAGCACAAAGCATCACAGAATGGTTATGGTGCAGAAAGAGGCCAGCTGGCCGATGGGGACTGAACCGGCTCTCACAATGAGCACCCTGACTTAGTGCCATCCCCTTGCCTTTTCCCCGGACCCCTGCACATCGGGTAAGATTTTCTGCCCTCCCCCCCGCTCCCCTTGGCCACATGCCGGAATGTTTTGCGGTGGCAAAAGCTGCCCACAGTTGGCTGGCGCCAGGATCTTCCCGTCCAGCTGCTGTCAAAGGGGATTCCCATTGTTCCCACCCTGTGTGTGCCATGGAACCCATGGTGGGGTGTCACCATCGGTGGGACAGGAATCTCCGGCTGGCAGGAACAGCCGGAAAATACCACCTATTGTTTCTGTCCAAGTAATCATCTAATGCCCTGTCGCTGCCAAGGTGCTAAGCTGGCATTTTTTGCCTGTGCGCGATTGGGCTGGTGGTGCCCTGCATGGGTGTTGGGGAGGATGCCAGGGGTGGGGGCAGAGACCCCGGGCTGGGGGGAGGTCCAGGATTGCCTCGGGGGCCTCGGAGATCAGGATGCCATTTTAAAATGGCGTCTCGATCTCTCGTCGCACTAGGGGGTTCCAGTGAGCCCTTATACAACTGTGGGCACGGGGAAACACGTGGCTACACAAGCTCGTTCCCAGATTGTTGAACCGAACCCCATGGCTCCTCTGACGGTAACCTCAAATCTGCATCCTGTCTGTCCCCAATAACCTATTATCCCCTTGCTTACCAAGAAACTATTCACCTCTGCCTTAAAAAATCAAGAGACTCTGCATCCACCATTCTTTCAGGAAGCGACTTGCAAAGACTCACAATCTCAGAGTTACACCGTGAGGATAAATTACATTTTTTGTGCTCAACTCCCTGAAGTGGGATTAGAACCGACAATTGTCTGGGTGAGAAAGGAGTGAGAGTGAGTCACATCTGAGACCATTATCCGCACAGTTAATTGTATTACTTACATTCTACAGGAATCGTGGTGCAAGTAAGCCAAGAGATCACCGTAACGGCTCTCCTTACTGAGCAACGCCCCGCCAAGCCCTGCACAAGACTGGACTTCATTTGCCCCTCCTTACAGCGACAGAGATGGGGCTCATCGTCAGGATCCTGCTCCTCTTTGTTGCGGTGTTCCTGAACGGAGGCGACTGCGGCGTCTTTGTGAAGACCATCCGCCAGAGGAGGGCGCTGCTGCCCAACGTCACCTCCGGCCACCCCACCACCTTCAACCACGTCTACAACATCCAGCTGCCCCACTGCAAGTCCTGCACTCCCAACATCTCCAAACCCCTGGCCCGCATCTTTGAGGCTAAGGATGAGGCCAGGGACGACAAGCGCTTCGAGCACACCGTTGACCCCACCCACCAAGTTGTCTTCACCCACAGGATCAACATCCCTCCCCAGGTGTGCGGCTGCGATGACATCCAGGCCCTCCTGAGCCGGCTGGAGACCCTCGAGAAGCAGGTGGTTACGCTGCGTCGACAGTGCTCCAGCAATACGTGCTGTGGTGAGTCCACTCTGACAGGCTGGGCCTGGGCGGGAATCACGCTCACTGTAGTTCACTATGTGGGCAACCATTTCAATGATGGAGGGCAGGAGGAGGTCAGGCTATTGTAGGTAAAGAAAACACAGGGGTCCTGTTTAAAAACAAGGGGTCGCCCATTTTCTTGCATCCACAGGATGTGGGCATTACTGGCTAGGCCAGCATTTGTTGTCCATCTCTAACTCCGGTTGTTCAGGCCAGGTAAGGACGACAGATTTCCTCCCCTGAAGGACCCGATGGTCCTTAGTGAACCCTGCGGTTCCCGGTCATCATTAATGATGAATTCAGATCCCAAATCTGCTGTAGTGGGATTCAAATCTGTCTGCAGTGTCCGGCGACACCCCACCCCACCCCAGGCCTCTGGATTGTAACAGTAACAGGGCCACTTTTTTAAAATTCGTCCATGGGATGTGGCTGTTGCTGTCTGGGCCAGCATCCATCCCTGAGGGCATTTAATAGTCAACCACATTGTGCTGGATCTGGATCATGTAGCCCATTTCCTCAATGACATTAGTGAATCAGAAGGATTTTTACGACAATCGACAATGGTCTTGTGGTCATGATTAGAATTTTGGGGCAGCCTGGTGGCGCAGTGGTTAGCACTGCCGCCTCATGGCGCTGAGGCCACAGGTTCGATCCCCACTCTGGGTCACTGTCTGTGTGGAGTTTGCACATTCTCCCCGTGTTTGCGTGGGTTTCACCCCCACAGCCCAAAGATGTGCAGGGTAGGTGGATTGGCCACGCTAAATTGGCCCTTAAATGGAAAAAATGAATTGGGTACTCTAAATTTAAAAAAAACTGATTAGACTGTTAATCCCAGATTATTCTGAATTACCCGTCCACAGCAATACCGCTACGCCACTGCTTCTGTAACATTTGTGTTTTGAGGAGAATCGCTGCACTTTCGATGGTTTTTTCTGGCCTAACTGTCTGATTGCTGTCTTTCCAGGTACAAAGAATGCGATAGACTGTGGACCCCACGGGACTTTCAGCTCCTCTACCTGTGGCTGCGTCTGTGAGGTCGGCTGGAGCGGGCCCACATGTTCCGACGCCAGCTGCCCAGCGAACTGCCACCCTCGCCAGGGGGACTGCGTGGCTGGCCGGTGTGTGTGCCGTGAGGGCTTCATGGGCGAAGACTGCAGCCAGGAGATCTGCCCCGACGATTGCAATGACCAAGGGCGCTGCATTGACGACAAGTGCGTCTGCTTCCCTGGTTACACAGGGTACGGTTGCACTGAGGAAATCTGCCCTGATGACTGCAGAGGCCACGGGAGATGTGTCGATGGGCGCTGTGTCTGCAACAAGGGCTACTCCGGGTTCGACTGCGGGCTTGAAGACTGTCCAGGTGGCTGCAGCAGTCAAGGGCAATGCATCGAGGGGAAGTGCGCCTGCAATGCAGGCTTCTCTGGAAGCGATTGTAGCCAACCGGATTGCCCCTCTAACTGTCACGGCCGAGGGAACTGTATCAAAGGAAAATGCATCTGCAAGAAAGGGTTTACTGGGCCTGACTGTGGAGTGAAAGCTTGTCCCCAGAACTGTAACGACCGAGGAAGATGTGTCAACGGCAAGTGTGTCTGCAACACAGGCTATTCAGGGCCTGCTTGCAGTGTCCAGGCCTGTCCTGATAACTGTAACCAACGGGGGAAGTGTGTCAATGGCAAGTGTGTCTGCAACACAGGCTATTCAGGGCCTACTTGCAGTGTCCAAGCCTGTCCGCAGAACTGTAACCAACGGGGCAAGTGTGTCAACGGCAAGTGTGTCTGCAACACAGGCTATTCAGGGCCTGCTTGCAGTGTCCAGGCCTGTCCCCAGAACTGTAACCAACGGGGCAAGTGTGTCAACGGCAAGTGTGTCTGCAACACAGGCTATTCAGGGCCTGCTTGCAGTGTCCAGGCCTGTCCCCAGAACTGTAACCAACAGGGGAAGTGTGTCAATGGCAAGTGTGTCTGCAACACAGGCTATTCAGGATCCAAATGTAGTGTCCAGAACTGTCCAAACAACTGTAACCAACAAGGGCGCTGCACTGATGGGAAGTGCGTCTGCAAGGATGGCTTCACAGGAAATGACTGTTCAATAGGTGAGATGCCGTCCTCCCTCTCTCTTTTTCATTAAACCAGATAATGATGAGTCGGAATAAGATCAGAAAATGTTGTAAAAACTCAACAGCTCTCGGAGCATCTGTAAGGAGAGAAACAAAGTTTTTTTTTAATAAACATTTTATTGAGGTATTTTTGGTAATATACCAACAACAAAATAAACAATGTACATGAAACAATAAACATAGTGCAAAAGCCGTCTCCCTCCCTTACAGGTCCCACCTTTATGAACCCCCTACTCTAAGCTAAACTAACCCCCCCCCCCCGCTTCTGCTGATGATTAATTTTCCGTGAAGAAGTCGCCGAACGTTTGCCACCTCCGCACGAACCCTAACAGTGACCTTGAGGCAAACTTGATTTTCACCAGACAGAGAAAGCTCGCCATGTCCGATAGCCAGGTCTCCGACTTCGGGGGCTTTGAGTCCCTCCAAGCTAATAGTATCCGTCTCCGGGCTACCAGGGAAGCAAAGGCCAGAACGTCTGCCTCTTTCTCCTCCTGGATTCCCGGGTCTTCCGACACCCCGAAAATCGCCACCTCTGGACTCAGCGCCACCCTTGTTTTTAACACCGTGGACATGACATCCACAAACCCCTGACAAAATCCCCTGAGCTTCGGACATGTCCAGAACATGTGGACATGGTTCGCTGGTCCTCCCGTACACCTTGCACACCTGTCCTCCACCCCAAAGCATCTGCTCATCCGGGCCACTGTCATGTGAGCCCGGTGAACAACCTTAAATTGTATCAGGCTGAGCCTGGCACATGTTGTGGACGCGTTGACTCTGCTCAATGCATCCAGCCAGAGACCATCCTCTATCTCTCCTCCCAGCTCCTCCTCCCACTTGCGCTTCAGCTTCTCAGTCTGTGTCTCCTCTGACCCCATAAGTTCCTTGTAAATGTCTGAGACGCTCCCTTTTCCTACCCACCCTGTGGAAACGACCCTGTCCTGAATCCCCCTTAGCGGTAGGAGCGGGAAGGTTGACACCTGTTTACATAGGAAGTCCCACACCTGCAGATACCTGAATTCTTATCCCCTCGCCAACCCAAACTTCTCCTCCAGCGCCCTCATACTTAGAAAGCTCCCCTCTATAAACATATCCCCCATCCTCTCAATCCCTGCTCTCCGCCATAACCGGAACCCCGGTCCATACTTCCCGGGCAAACCAGCGATTATCACAGATTGGGGGCCAGACCGATGCTCCCTCTGCTCCCACGTGTCTCCTCCACTGCCCCCAGACTCTCAGGGCCGCCCCACCACGGGGCTGGTGGAGTACCGTGCCGGCGGGAACGGCAGAGGCACAGTTACCAACGCCCCCAGACGTGCATGAAGCCGCCTCCAAATGCACCCATGCCGACCCCTCCCCTCACCACCCACTTCTTAATCATGGCTATATTTGCCGCCCAGTAATAGTTACTAAAATTTGGCAGCACCAGCCTGCCCTCTCCCCGACTCCGCTCAAGCATTACCTTCCTTACCCGCGGGGTCTTGCCCAAACGAAGCCAGTGATCACTTTGTTGACCCGTTTAAAAAAGGACCGGGGAATAAAGATGGGGAGACATTGAAATACAAACAGGAAACTCGGGAGGATCATCATATTCACCGTTGGCACCCTCCCAGCCAGTGACAACGGAAGCGCGTCCCACCTCCGAAAATCGTCCTTCATTTGGTCTACTAGCCGGGCCAGATTTAATTTGTGCAGCCGGTCCCATTCCCGCGCCACTTGAATGCCTCGGTACCGAAAGCTTGCCCCTACTAATCTAAACGGCAGCTCCCCCAATGGCCTCCCCTGTCCCCTCGCCTGGACCGCAAACATCTCACTTTCCCCCATATTTAGCTTATACCCCGAAAACCGGCCAAATTCCCCTAGAATCCTTCTGATATCTTCCATCCCCTCTAATGGGTCCGATACATACAGAAGCAGGTCGTCTGCATAGAGCGAGACTCTGTGCTCCCCCCCTGCTCCCTCCTCCCCCCCCCCCCCCACCCCCAACCAGCCCCTTCCAGCCCCTTGAGGCTCTCAGAGCAATTGCCAACGGCTCTATAGCTAGCGCGAACAACAGTGGGGAATGGGGACATCCCTGTCTCGTCCCCTGGTGCAGTCTAAAATAGTCCGATGTCCTATTCGTCCGTACACTTGCCACCGGAGCCTTGTAGAGCAACCTGACCCAGTCAATAAAGCCCCGCCCGAATCCGAACCATCCCAGTACCTCCCACAGATAGTCCCATTCTACCCAATCAAAAGCCTTTTCGGCATCCATTGTGATCACTACCTCCACCTCCCTACCTTCCGGGGGCATCGTGATCACATTTAACAAACTTCTTACATTGGCCACCAACTGCCTACCCTTAACAAACCCAATAACGCCCGGAACACAATCCTCAATCCTGGAGGACAACATTTTGTCCAGCAGTTTGGCGTCCACATTCAACAGGGGTATCGGCCTGTAGGACCCACACAGCTCCGGGTTCTTGTCCCGCTTCAGAATCAGCAAAATTGTGGCCAGTGACATCGTCGGGGGCAGCACCCCTCTTTCCTTTGCCTCATTGAATGTCCTCATCAACACCGGCCCCAATATCCCAGAGAACATTTTATAAACTTCACTGGGTACCCGTCCGGCCCCGGGGCTTTACCCGCCTGCATGGCCTTCAGACCCTCCACTATCTCTTCCAACCCGATCGGGGCCTCCAGCCCTTCTACCAGATCCCCGTCCAGCTTTGGAAAATTCAGCCCCTCCAAGAAGTGCCTCATCCCCTCCGGCCCCGTAAGGGGTTCCGACCTGTACAGCCTGCTGTAGAAATCCCTAAATGCCTTATTCACCCCTGCTGAATCTCCAACCAGGTTCCCATCTCCGTCATTTACTTTCCTCATCTCCCTGGCTGCCTCCCTCTTTCTAAGCTGCTGTGCAAGCATTCTGCTGGCCTTCTCTCCATGCTCATAGATCGCCCCCTCGCCTTCCTCAGCTGCTCCACCGCCCTACCTGTGGTCAGCAAGCTAAACTCCGCCTGCAGCCTCCGCCGTTCCCTCAGGAGCCCTGCCTCTGGGGTCTCCTCATACCGCCCATCGATCTGTAATATCTCCTTTACCAGTCTGTCCGTCTCTGCTCTGTCTACCTTCTCCCTATGGGCCCGTATCGAGATCAGCTCCCCCCTGACCACCGCCTTCCCAGACCATCGCTGCTGAAATTTCCCCCGTGTCGTTGACCTGCAGGTAGTTCTGAATACATTTCCTCAGCCACTCGCATACCCCTTTGTCAGCCAAAAGTCCCACATCTAACCTCCAGTGCGGGCGCTGGTTACTGTCTTTACTAACCTGCAGGTCAATCCAATGCGGAGCACGGTCTGAGATTGTAATCGCCGAGTACCCCGTGTCCACCACCACAGCCAGTAAGGCTCTGCTCAAAAAAAGAAATCAATCCGGGAGTACGCTTTATGCACGTGTGAGTAGAAGGAGAACTCTTTCACCCTCAGCTGCCCAAATCTCCATGGATCCCCCCACCCCAGCTGCTCCATGAACCCATTTAGTTCCTTTGCCATTGCTGGCACCCTGCCCATTTTCAAGCTTGTCCGGTCCAAGCCAGGGTCAATAACTGTGTTGAAGTCCCCGCCCATGACCAACCTGTGCGAATCCAGGGCCGGTAGCTTTCCCAGCATCCTCTTTATAAACTCCACATCATCCCAATTTGGCGCATACACATTTACTAATACCACCTGCACCCCCTCCAGTTTCCCACTGACCATAACGTACCGACCTCCCACATCCGAGACTATTCTCCCCGCCTCAAACAGGATCTAGTCTTTGAATCCAGTCCCGAGTGAAAGACCTGACTGGCCCAGCCTTTCCTCAATCTAATCTGGCCAGTTACTCTAAGGTGTGTCTCCTGCACCATTACCACATCTGCCTTCAGTCCCCTAAGATGCACGAACACACGTGCCCTCTGGACCGGCCCATTTAACCCTCGAACATTCCAGGTTATCAGCCTAGTTGCCCCCCCCCCCTTTGCCGATCAGCCATCCCATTTATTGGACTTGCCTCCAGCCCATGCTCCGTGTCTCCACCGTCCCGCCCCTAGGCAGCTTCCGCCCCCAACCTTCTCTCTGTCCCTGAGCCCAAACCCCTCCCCCGTCAGCAGAACATTTACCCTCCCCAGTAATAACATCACTCTGTAATCCAACCCCTTTACTAAACCGAACATATGCACACACCCCCACTGCGCTTCCGTGAGCTAGCCCGGCCAGCTAGCTTGGTGGCCCCCATCCCTGGCGCCGGATAGTCTCCCACCTATTGTTCCCTCCCCACCTTCCTCCCCGCTCATACAAACATACTCCAACATCAAAGAATCCCCACACAATTGCCCGACAGAAAAACACCAAGATCTAAACAAGCACACCTCCATCCCCCAACAGTGCAAATGAAAACCTTAACTCACTCAGCTCAACCGCTGGTCCCAAATCAATGCAAAAGGCATTACCAACAGCTTCCACAAAACAAAAAACGAGAAACGTTTTTGAAAAGAACAGAAAAGCAAAACAAAAGCATGAATGTTGCAGCAAAGTTCAAAAGTTCTCAGTCCACCACCAGTCCTTTCGTTTTCACAAAGTCCAGCGCGTCCTCCGGCCACCCAAAATAAAAGTGCTGTCCCTCGTGCGTGACCCAGAGACAGGCTGGATACAACAGTCCGAACTTCACCTTTTTCTTAAAAAGGATCGACCTAATCTGGTTGAAGCCTGCTCTTCTCCAGACCACCTCCACACTCAGGTCTTGGTAAACCCGCAGGATACTCTTGTCCCACTTACAGCTCCATGTCTGCTTGGCCCACTGTAGAATGCGCTCCTTATTCAAGTACCTGTGGAATCTCACCACCATTGTCCTCGGGGGTCTCCCATTCGCGGCTTCCTCACGAGTGCTCTGTGAGCCCTGTCCGCCTCCAAGGGTCGGGAGAATGCCCCATCGCCCAGCAGCTTCTCAAACATGTCCTAGTGTCCGCTCCTGCGGACCCCTCCGGGAGCCCAACGATTCTCAAGTTCTGCCAGCGGGACCTATTCGCTAGGCCCTCCATCTTCTCCAAGAGCTTCTTCTGCTGGTCTCTCAGCATCCCCACCTCCAACTCCACTGCAGTTTGATGTTCCTCCTGCTCAGCCAGCGCCTTCTCTACCTTCTGGATCGCCCGATCTTGGGCGTCCAATCTAAGCTCCAGCTGCTCAATGGATTCTTTTATCGGGTCCAAGCAGTCCCGTTTCTGCTTAGCAAAGCCTTCCTGAATAACTTGCATCAGCTGCTCCGTTGACCGCTGGGTCGACAAACCAGAGGTCCGGTCCTCCGTCATGCTGTCTCCTGCTGCAGCTTCAGCCCAAGCCTTCTCTGTCTTTCTGTCTCTGTCTTTATGAGCACTTCTAGTCCTTCTCTCCATGCACCGATGGGGGAGTTCAGTACACAATTGCCTCTGTCATCAGTTTTACAATTCAAGTCCGGTAGAAAATCGGGGGGAAAGGACCAAAAGTCCGACCCGAGCGGGAACCACCAAATGTGCGACTTACTCCTCCATAGCCGCCACCGGAAGCCGGAGAGATACAGAGTTAACGTTTTGAGTCCAAAATGACTCTTCTCCGGACTGCAAAAGACCATAAGAAATAGGAACAGGAGTAGGCCGTTCGGCCCCTCGAGCCTGCTCCGACATTCAGTCGGGTCATGGCTGATCCGACATTCCTCACATCCACTTCCCTGTCCTTTTCCCGTAACCCTTCATCCTCTTCCTGGTCAAGAATCTATCTATCTCAGCCTGAAAACACTCAAGGACTCTGCCCTCTTAGTGCTCTGTGGACAAGGAGTTCCAAAGACTTACAACACTCTGAGAGAAGAAATTCCTCCTCATCTGTCTTAAATTGGCACCCTTTATTCTCAGACTATGCGCTCTGGTCCAAGACTCTCTCACGCAGGGGAAACATCCTCTCAGCATTTACCCTGTCAAGTCCCTTCAGAATGTTGTTTTAATGAGATCATTTCTCATTCTTCTAAATCCCAGTGAGTCAGGTCCCAACCTGTTTAGCCTTTGCTCATAATACAGTCCGTCCATATCGGGGATCATCCCAGTGAACCTTCTCTGAACTGCCTCCAATGAAATAATATATTTCCTTTAATAAGATGACTAAAACTGCTCCCAGTGCTCCAGATGTGGTCTCACCAGTACCTTGTACAGTTGCAGCACGACTTCCCCGCTCTTATACTCCAACCCCCTTGAAATCAGGGCCAACATTCCATTGGCCTTTCTGATTCCCTGCTGCACCTGTGTGCTAGTCCCCCAAGTCCCCTTTGTGTTCTAGCTTTCTGGAGTTTTCCCCCATTTAAATAATACTCTGTTCTTTTGTTCTCCCTTCCAAAACTTCACGTTTTCCCACATTAGACTCCATTTGTCAACTTTCTTCGCACTTCCTTAACCTATGAATATCTCTTTGCAAACAGTTTGTATCCCTCTCCCAACTTGCCTTTCCAGCAATTTTTGTGTCCCTGCAAATTTGGCTACAGTTCCATTCACTTCCTTCCTGCGAGTCCTGAATATATATTGTAAACAGTGTCAGTCCCAGCACTGATCCCTGTAGAACCCCACTGGTTACAGGTCGCCAACCTGAAAAGCAAACCTTATCACAACCTGCTGTTTGCTGCCCATTATTCAATTCTCTATCCATGCCAATACACTGCTTCCAACACCATATGCTCTTGTCTTATGACTTAACGTTTTGTGAGGTAAGTTGTCAAAATCCTTCTGAAAGTCTAAATACTTACATTTTAAAAAATTTAGAGTATCCAATTCATTTTTTCCAATTAAGGGGCAATTTTAGCGTGGCCAATCCACCTAGCCTGTGCATCTTTTGGGCCGTGGGGGCGAAACCCACGCAGACACGGGGAGAATGTGCAAACACCACACGGACAGTGACCCAGAGCCGGGGTCGAACCTGGGACCTCGGCGCCGTGAGGCTGCAGGGTTAACCCACTGCGCCACCGTGCTGCCCTTGAAAGTCTAAATACAACACATCTATCCACTCTGGTGGAGACTTCCTCGGAGAACTCAAATAAATTAGTCAGACACCACCTCCCTCTCAGGAAGCCATGACGACTCTGCCTGATCAGATTGCGATATTCCAAATGTGCTGCGATTACATCCTTAATAATTGATTCCAACATTTTTCCAACAATTGATGTGAGGCTAATCGGCCTATTGTTACCTACTTTTTGTCTCCCTCTCTTTTCGAATGTGGTGTCACATTAGCAGTTTTCCAATCCTCCGGTACTTCTCCAGAATCCAAGGATTTGGGGGAAATTACAACCAGTGTATCCACTATCTCTGTAGCTGCTTCTTTTCGGATCCTAGGATACAAGCCAGGATCAGTTCCATTAGCCCACTTGGACTTCAGCAAAGCTTTTGATAAGATGGGAGACTGATAGCGAAGGTCAGAGCCCATGGGATCCAAGGAAATTTGGAAAATTGGATCCAAAATTGGCTGAGTGGCAGGAAGCAGAGGATGATGGGCGAGGGGTATTTTCCTGACTGGAATCCTGTGTCCAGTGGGGTCCGAAGGGATCAGTGTTGGGACCCCTGCTGTTTGTGGTTTATATAAATGATTTAGACATGAATGTAGGAGGGTTGATCAGTAAGTTCGCGGGTTATACAAAAATTGGTGGGATGATAAATGTTGAGGAGGATAGCCTTAGATTACAGGAGAATATAGACGGGCTGGTCAGGTGGGCAAATCAATGGCAAATGGAGTTCAGTCCGGATCAGTGTGAGGTGATGCACTTGGGCAGGACAAACAAGACAACGGAATACAAGATAAATGGAGGGACTCAAGAAGCACCGAGGATCAGTGGGACACTGGTCCCTTACGGTAGCAGGACAGCTGGATACAGTGGTTAAAAAGGCATTTGGTATACTTGCCTTTATTAGCTGAGGCATAGAGTTTAAGAGCACGGAGGTTATGCCTGAATTGTATAAAATGTTGGTTAGGCCACAGCTAGAGTATTGTGTGCAGTTCTGGAATCCACATTGTAGGAGGGATGTGATCGCATTGGAAAGGGTGCAGAGGAGATTTCCCAGCATGTTGTCTGGGCTGGAGAGTTTTAGCTATGAAGAGAGATTGGACAGACTGGGGTTGATTTCCTTGGGCAGAGGAGACTGAGGGGGGACATGATTAAGATGTATAAAATTATGAGGGGCATAGGTAGGGAAGACAGGAAGAAACCTTCCCCCTTGATGGAGGATCAATGGTCCGGGGGCTAAGATTTAAGGTCAGGTGAAGGAGGCTTCGAGGGGATGTGAGAAAAAATTTTTGCACCCAGAGGGTGGTGGAGGCGGGAACCCTCATAACATTGAAATAGTATTTAGATGTGCACTGGCGATGCCAGGGCAAACAAGGCTATGTGCTAAGTGCTGGAAAATGGGATTAGAATATTTAGGTGGTTGTGGATATGTTAGGCCGAAGGGCCTTTTCTGTGCTGCAGACCTTTATGACCAAGACTCTGGATTGTATAATACTACTTCTCTAGTGATGGTATTTAATTCCTCTCCCATATTCTTTAGTAGTAATGGGATGTTTGAAGCATCTTCCACCCACCATAAAGAACTGATGGAAAATATCTGCTTAACTCCTCTTCCATTGCCATGCTTCCATAACTATCATCCAGATTCATTTTCTAAGGGGCCCATGTTCACTTTGACCTTACCTCTTTTTTATGGTGAAAGAAGTTCTTCTTGTCAGTTTTTATATTCCTTGCTAGTTTGCCCTCGTAATTTATTTTCTCTATCTTTAATATCTTTTTGGTCCTCCTTTGCTGGATTGATCCCAATCTTTGGGGCTCACTGACTTTTGCCTCCTTATTTTTTTTTTCTTTGAACTTAATACTCTCCTTAATACTTCCTTACAGGGGCTGGTTTGCGCTGCCGAATAAGACCAGCAGCGCGGGTTCAATTCCCGTACCGGCTGAGGTCATTTATGAAGGCTCCGCCTTCTCAACCTTGCCCCTCCCCTGAGGTGTGGTGATCCTCAGATTAAATCACCACCAGTCAGGTCTTACCCTCAAAGGGGAAAGCAGTCTGTGGTCATCTGGGACTATGGAGACTTTACCTTTTAACTAATACTCTCCTTATCTTCCTTGGTTAGCCATGGATGGTTTATATCTCACTTAGAATCTTTCCTCCTCACTGAGAGTCTGCCACTGCTTGTCTTTCCTGCTAATCCATCCACTCAATCCACTTTGGTTTGATTAATAAGGTCAGGGGTTATGGGGAGAAGGCAGGAGAATATCGGCCATGATTGAATGGCGGAGCAGACTCGATGGGCCGAGTGGGCTAATTCTGCTCCTATATCTTATGGTCTTAGGCTAATTCTATCCTCATGCCACTGTAATTCCCTTTATTGACTTGAAACGTTAACTCTGTTTCTCTTTCTACAGACGCTGCCAGAGCTGCTGAGTTTTTCCAGCACTTTCTCTTTTTATTTCAGATTTCCAGCATCCTCCGTACTTTGCTTTTATTTTGATGATGATCAGTGGATTGAGTCGTGTTCCAAGGACTTCTTGTCGACTCCATTCAGCTTTCTGGCCACAATCAGCATTGCCAGATGTTAAGTGCGTGAGTCCAATA
This sequence comes from Scyliorhinus torazame, assembly GCF_047496885.1. NCBI lineage: Eukaryota > Metazoa > Chordata > Chondrichthyes > Carcharhiniformes > Scyliorhinidae > Scyliorhinus > Scyliorhinus torazame. Next base: position 212,258,953 of record NC_092720.1, on the reverse strand, counting down.
GGCCTTGTGTGACATCAGGCAATGGCGAGCAGTGTTGTTGAGATCCTGGTGGGCAGGAAAATGTTCATTTTCCTCAAATCACTGGGTTTCTGGAGGGTTGGGTCATGAATGGGTGGGTGAATGATCCGTGGCAGTGACGGGCAGCCAGGGTATGGGTGGTAACACCACAGTGCAATGTTCAGGTAAACATAAGCACACGGATACGTCTGCCCTGTGACTCCTGTTACTGTGGCTGAGCAATAGTTCACAGCCAGTGTTTGCTCGTTGATGTGCCAAACTTGGTGTTAAATTTTAAATTTAATGATTTTAAATAGCGGGGCGGGCCTTTTAATTGGTTCTCCGTTTCTTTCCCGCCAACTTACTCAGACCGATAGTGACAAGGCTGTGTTTCGAGCTGGACACTCTCCTGTGTAAAGGTTTGATCAAACTGCAGTGAATTGTGAATCCGAGGCAGGAATGTACATTGTGCCCAAGTGGCTTCATAATAATCTTTAGTGTCACAAGTAGGCTTACATTAACCCTGCAATGAAGTTACTGTGAAAATCCCCTAGTCGCCACATTCCGGCGCCTGTTTGGGTACTGAGGGAGAATTCAGAATGGCCTAACAGCACGTGAAATGAAAATGAAATGAAAATCACTTATTGTCACAAGTAGGCTTCAAATGAAGTTACTGTGAAAAGCCTCTAGTCGCCACATTCCGGCGCCTGTTCGGGGAGGCTGGTACGGGAATTGAACCGTGCTGCTGGTCTGCTTTCAAAGCCAGCGATTTAGTCCTGTGCTAAACAGTCCCATTTTTCATTTTTCGGGACTTGTGGGAGGAAACCGGAGCATCCGGAGGAAACCCACGCAGACAAGGGGACAATGTGCAGACTCCGCACAGACAGTGACCCAAGCCGTGAATCGATCCTGGGACCCTCAAACTGTGAAGCCACAGTGCTAACCACTATGCTACCATGCTGCCCATGTAGGAGGTGAGGGCACTGCCCTCCCTGAGCTGAATCCAGTCCAGGCTCATTGAATACATGTCTCCGTGCTGTCTGCTGTAGTTCAGCCAGCAGTATATCGAGGGTGCACGCCCACGCCCACGTTCTCCCTTGCCCACGCCCACGCCATGCCCACGCCCACGCCAAAGACTTGAGTGAATGCCGGGTATTTTGTGGTTGTGGAAGGGGCCATGACATTTCATTTCAGTGATTCCTCTTTTTTTTTAAATGTTCCTTTCTGATGTGAATTGGGTTCAGAAAGAAGTCTTACAACACCAGGTTAAAGTCCAACAGGTTTGTTTCAAACACTAGCTTTCGGAGCGCTGCTCCTTCCTCAGGCGAATGAAGAGGTATGTTCCAGAAACATATATATAGACAGATTCAAAGATGCCAGACAATGCTAGGAATGCGAGCATTAGCAGGTGATTAAATCTTTACAGATCCAGAGATGGGGTAACCCCAGGTTAAAGAGGTGTGAATTGTGTCAAGCCAGGACAGTTGGTAGGATTTCGCAGGCCAGATGGTGGGGGATGAATGTAATGCGACATGAATCCCAGGTCCCGGTTGAGGCCGCACTCATGTGTGCGGAACTTGGCTCTAAGCTTCTGCTCGGCGATTCTGCGTTGTCGCGCGTCCTGAAGGCCGCCTTGGAGAACGCTTACCCGGAGATCAGAGGCTGAATGCCCTTGACTGCTGAAGTGTTCCCCGACTGGAAGGGAACATTCCTGCCTGGTGATTGTCGCACGATGTCCGTTCATTCGTTGTCGCAGCGTCTGCATGGTCTCGCCAATGTACCTCGCTTCGGGACATCCTTTCCTGCAGCGTATGAGGTAGACAACATTGGCCGAGTCGCACGAGTATGTACCGCGTACCTGGTGGGTGGTGTTCTCACGTGTAATGGTGGTATCCATGTCGATGATCTGGCACGTCTTGCAGAGATTGCCATGGCAGGGTTGTGTGGTGTGGTGTCGTGATGTGAATTGGGGTAACGCAGCCTAGCCGAGTGCTTTGTAGCCCAAGACACAACACCACATTAAGCTCGCACAGGGTTACGAGGTCACGTGTGGCTCAGTGGATAGCATCCCCACCTCTGAGCCAGGAACTCCAGGTTCAAGTCCCGTCCCAGGACTCCAATTCTCCTGGTGTCACCACCCCATCCCACGCCCCGACCCCCCCGCCTTTTCCCGGCGTGTTTATAATACGGCCAAACAGATCGAGTGTGATTTGTAAATCCTTCCGCCGCGGTATGTACGTGTGAGAGCATGAGAGATTCCTGACCAGCCATGTGAGGGGGCCTCTACCATCACTACCTACAGCTTCAGGCTAGTACATGCATGAGGAAGTTTGTGTTCCCATAGCAACGAGGCCTTCCTGAGTGAACTGCACTGCCGCAACATCAGCAGGTCAGAATTGACACCCTATCGCCACAGAAACCAGTGAGATTGGTGTGGGAAATGGACATATAAGACTGAGGTGGTTGTCGGTGCTTGGGGCAGAGCAGAGGAGAGCTTCATTCTATTCTTGGCCTGCGATGCGCTGTGCCTGGAAGCACTTGATAAGGACACTTGATTCAGAAATGGAAAAGTGTTCCATATTCCAGCATCTTGACCAACATCTCAGTTCACTAACGCGGAAAATGGATCTGATTTATTCTCTGCTCACTGGGGTGCCTCTGGTATCTGTTCTTGGCTCCCCCAGTTCTGCTGATTGGGATCAGAAATTTCGGCAGTGTCCTACAGCCAACAGAGTGGCGATTAAGAGATTTACTGTTCTGCCCTTTAACCCCAGTAAGCCCTGTTGGAAAAAAGAAATAAACTATAAAAAAATCTAATCAAAAACATGACGATCCTTAAGAGATCTGAGAGCAGGCACTTGGTTTAAAACAAAACTTGGATTTATGTCCCACTTATCATTTCCCCAGAATGCACTTTACAGCCAGTGGAGGACTTTTGAGGTCTCTGGTGTAGTGTAGGAAAATACAGCAGCAATTCTTTACACAGGAAGATCCCACAAATGTCTGAGAATGAAAGGGTAGTCTGCTTTTTTCCTTTTGTGATGTTGACTCATGTATAAATATTATTTGGGACACTAGGGATAATTCTCCTTCTCTACTTTGAAACACTGAGTTGGGGGAGTTGATTTAACATCTCATCCCTGATAGTGCTTGCCGCTCTCCTGGTGCTCCACCGGGGGGTGCCGGCCAGGTAACTTCCTGCCGGCACCTCACATCCCACAGTGGTACTGAGGGAGATCTGGGAGAAGCTCTTTCCTCCTGCTGTCTAAACCGTAGATAATTGACCACAATTCTGATAGATTAACTGCTTCACTAGAGGAAGAACAGGTACCGTCATGTTTGATAAATGTTATCCAGCTGCCATTCATTATTTCTGCATGCAGTTTGCTCTGTTACATGAAGCTACTTTGAGCTAAACTCTCTTTCTGAATGTTAGTCTCAGTCTCAGAGTCTAATCCCTCTTGCAAAGTCTGCACTTCCTTTCTAAACTCTGGCAGCTATTGATTCAAGCCAAGTCGACCCTTTGAAATGTATTCTTTGAAGGATGTTCCTGTTACGACTGTCGCTCTTCCAATTGTCCAGTTAGACAGCTTAATTGACCACAATGAAGATACTGAATTTGAGTGGTGTTAAACCTGTCCAAAACCGCACTATGAGCAATACCAAAGGACGTTGACTCGTATTTAATGATGCACTAAATGTCATGTGGTTCTAACAGTGTGTTCACTAATCACCAGGAATAATGCCAGGGGAAGTCGGTTAGGTTTATATTTGTTGTACATCGCATGGTATAATTCCAGACTCAATATAAAACTGTTAACTATCTGCAGCTCAACCAGGCTGGGCCAAGGATTAATTAGCAGAATATAGCCCACCTTTATGTTACATGGCAGGGCGCCACACTCATAAACGTGAAGGCTGGTGGAGTTTGCCTTGCTTTGCCGCTAGATGTCACTGCTGAGTGGAAATGTAAGCTGTGAGGTGGACACAAATAGGCTGCAACGAGAGACAGGGCAGGATTTAGCTGACCCCTTAGCTATGGGGGTAAATCCGACCAGGGCCGCTAAATCACGCAAGAGGGTCATAATGGGATTTGCGCCGGCGAGATCTCAGTTTGAGACTCCGTCACCCGCTCCCCCCCAGCTGGTGACATAATCAGGCTCACACCCAGAAAGAGCCCCTGACCTCTGTGGAGCCGACCTTGTCGGGTCTATCAGGCTCCGCCCCACCAGAGAAAACCATGTCCACCGATCTTTCTTTGACAGCATCAGACGATCTGGTCAGAAAACGAGGCTGTGTTCTGCCGGTTTTCAGTCAGAACCTGACACTGCCATTTTTTAAGTGAGTGGGCAAAAAGATGGAGTATAATGTGGGGAAGAATGGGGTTATGTACTTTGGTCGTATGAATGGAAAAGCAGAATTTCTTTTTAAGAGATGTAAGATTGTAAACCTTGATGTCCAGAGAGACTTGGATGTACTTATACAAGGAATTAGAAAGGCAAATGACATATCTGTCCTTTATTGTAAGGTGGCTGGGGAACACGGATAAGGATGCCTTGCCCCAATTTTACAGGATTTGGTGAGACCACAACTGGAATACTGAGCAAAACTTTGGTCTCCACATTTAAAGCGGGATCTCCTAGTGCGAACAAGGGACGGCAGTGGTGTAGTAATATTGTCACTGGACCAGTAACCCAGAGTAAGGCTCTCGGGACATCCCATGAATGAATTGGAGGGGGTTCAGTGCAGGTTGACTGAATTGATCCTTGAGATGAAAGGGTTGTGCTATGATGAGAGGCAGAATAAATGGGGCCTATATTAGAACATACAGTGCAGAAGGAGGCCATTTGGTCTCGTTCCTGCCCTCTGTGCGCAGGGATGCTCTTGACATTGGTGATCGTTAAAGATTTTCCCTGTCTTGTTTCAGGAATTGCAGCTCCCACTGGGCTTCACGTGAAGAAGATCCTGGAGACCAAGGCGACAGTGGGGTGGGAGCTGCCGCAGGTTCCGGTCGACGCCTGGGAGATCACCTTCCAACCCTTGGTAAAGGGCACTCTGGGAATGCAGGTTGTAGGTCGAGGGGCGGGGCGGGGGTGTGGGGAGGGGGGGGGGGAATATCCCAAGACTTTTTTCTTCCCGGCTAAAGTGCCCGGCATTTCAGTGAACTTCACTGGAAGGCTATGGCGAAGGTTCCCCAATTTAAATCATTCCAGTGGATACCAAAGGAATGCATCTCAGGTGCCAAGCATGTCGGAGAGCGCACCTCTTGCGGCACTGAAAAGCTGACCATTGACAAGGAATTTTCCCTCTGACGCACCTGCCCCAGGTCTTGGAAGATAGGGGTTCCACCTTGGACCAAGATCAGCAGACCCATTAGCTTCCCTCTCAACCTGCAGTCGGAATGTGCCGGAAGGTCGCCGATGATTTGGGGCTGAGAAGCCGAATGGAGGAGGAGGAGGCAAGAGGGGGGACATTCCTTTCACTAACCCGAAACCTGGTTCAACGGAGCACAAAAATCTCCGATCCTTCTGTTATTGCCAACAGTTCCTCCGCCATTTTGGTTGGGCTGCCTGGTGACTGCCCACGTTGTGTTTACAGGGCTGTGGGTGCAGGTAGTGTGTGTGATGGACAGGGCTACGTTAACAAGCCAAGACAACAGTGGCACTGACCCCTAATTCAGACCACAAGAGAACACGTGGAGGTTGTGTCAATGTTGGGAAAGTGTACCAGAGTCTCTGACAGAGGCAGCGAACAAGATTGTGATCTACCCACACCTCATCCAGAAATGGGCTACCAGATTTCTTGGGCATCTCACAGCAGAGAAGAAGGCCATTCAGCCTATCTAACCTGTGCTGGCTCCACAGAAGAGTTATCCAATTAATCCCACGTACTGGTCCTTTCTCCATAGCCCTGTAATTATCATTCTTTTCAGGTATTTATCCAGTTCCCTTTTGAAAGTTACCATTGAACCTGCTTCCATCAGCCATCAAGTGTTCCAGATTACAACAACTCGCTGAGTAAAATAATTATCCTTATTTTCCAAACCCTATGTGTGCAGTGCAATCCAGCGCAGAAACAAAGGTCAGGGGTCATGGTGGGCCACCTCCTGACTCCTTTCCGGGCGAGGGAGAGAGTGGGAAATCATCCCAGAGGCTAACCCAGCACATGGGTGTAATGGGCCATCAGACTATAAGACATAGGAGCAGAAGTCGGCCATTTGGTCCAGAGAGTCTGAGCCATCATTCATTGAAGCCACGTCTGTTCTGATGTGATAATTCTCAACCCAACTTTCCAACCCGATCCCCATAACCCTCGATTCCCTCACTGGTTAGAAATCTGTCTGTCTCAGCCTTGAACATACTTAACGCCCCGGCCTCCACAGCTCTCTGCGGTAACGAATTCCACACACTCACTACCCTCCGAGAGAGGAAATCTCTCCTCATTTCTGTCTGAAATTGTCAACCCCTACTCTGAGATGATGCCCTCTGGTCCTTGACTCTCCCCAAGGGGAAACATCCTCTCAATGTCCACAATAATGGAAGGTGCAAACCACGTCAAACAACAGAATGCAGAGAGCAGCCAAATTGAAAGGTTGTTTTACGTGTTTCGCTGTAGTCAGCAAGAATCTCTCATTCCTCCTGACAGAACGAGGATAATGGCAAGCTGACTAAACGTCTGGCTGGCACCAAGAGCTCCTTCCAACAGACCGGCCTGGCTTCAGGGCAGGAATACCAGGTGACACTGAGAGCTCAGAAGGGCAAGAAGTTCGGTACGGCTGTGTCGAAAACCCTTCGAACACGTGAGTGCTCTTCACAACCCAACAGAACTCTTAGCTAGATTGTCTCCACCAGGTGGCCACATACTGGGGCTGAAATATTGGAATAATAATAATCTTTATTAGTGTCACAAGTAGGCTTACATTAACACTGCAATGAAGTTACTGTGAAAAGCCCCGAGTCGCCTGTTCGGGTACACAGAGGGAGAATTCAGAATGTCCAATCCATCTCACAGCACATCTTTCGGGACTTGTGGGAGGAAACCGGAGCACCCGGAGGAAACCCAGGCAGACACGGGGAGAACGTGCAGACTCCGCACAGACAGTGACCCAAGCCGGGAATCGAACCTGGGACCCTGCCGCTGTGAAGCAACAGTGCTAACCACTGGGCTTCCGTGCTAAACCACGTGATTGACAAACATAGGGTTCAAATTGGACTTTGGGAGGGGAGACATGGATGGAACAGCATTTCAATAAAAATCTGGAATTAAAAGTCTAATGATGACCATGAAACCATTGTCTCAAAACCCCATCTGGTTCACTAATGTCCTTCAGGGAAGGAAATCTGTTGTGCTTATCCGGTCTGGCCTACATGTGACTCCAGACCCACACAGCGATGCGGTTGTCACTTAACTGCACCCCCCCCTCACACTGAAATGGTCTAGCAAACCACTCAGTTCAAGAGCAAATACGAATGGGCAACAAATGCCGAGTGATGCCCACATCCCAAGAACGAATAAAAAAACAATTCTGGACTGGCCAAGGCCTTTGTGTGAACCATTGACCATCAGTGGGTTGACTAAGACCATCCAGGTTACAGCTCTGCTGCAGTCCACAGTGACTCACACTGAGGAGTTCCCACTGACCACACACAGGATCAAAGAAGTATACGCACGCAAAATGAATTAATGCATGCACATTTATGTATATATCAAGTGTGATTTTTGCGAGATTTTTGTCTGTCACATTTCAGAGTGTCAAACACATAGAGAGTGAAGAAAAAGTCATAATTTCGTGCTGGTTTCTCTGATTTGGAGCCAAGAATTTACAAACAACCTGCCAAACTAAGAAATTAATATCTGACTGACCAAAGAAGCCAAATTAACCTTTGATTGAAATGTTGGAAATGCTTAGCAGAGAGAGAAACAGAATTAACATTCCAGATCACCGACCTCAACATTAACTCTGTTTCTCTCCCCACTGAGTTTCTGCTTCTATTTCAGTTTTCCCACACATGCCTTATTCTGTTCTTGTCACCTTTGAATTGGCCCATGTGGCAATTCACCTCTAACTGACCCGTGGAGCAATTAACCTCTAGTTAGCCTCAGGAATGTCTCGGTTGAACCCAGCTTCACCCAAGGTACAATGGAATATGTCCAATGGAGCTTAGAAATAAAGCAATTGCTTCAACAGGCAGGCAGGGATTCACTAACTGGGTGTTTGAAAGTGTGGATGGTCTCTCTATTGTTTGTCGTTGACTAAAGATCCGTTCTTGACCACAGTGATTGATGGCCCCCGGAACCTCCATGTGGTCTCAGCGACAAACTCCACCATTAAGCTGGGATGGAAGAAGCCCCAGGCGTCAATTGACCTTTACCGCCTCAACTACTCCTCGGCAACAGGCAAACACAGCCAGGTGGTGGTACCGGCCGGAGACATCAGTGCCGTGCTGACCGGCCTCGAGGCTGGAGTGGAACACAACATCATCCTGGTGGGGGAACAAGGGGGTCACCAGAGTAAGGCCGCAACCACTAAAGGCACAACCGGTAAGTCCCACTTCTTGGTCTTTGAGGCGGCAGCCTTGGGAAGTCTCTCAGCGTTTTACAGTCAACTTTTTCACTAATAATCACTGTTGCAAAGCAAGAAGTGCGGCTGCCAATCAGCACACAGCAATATCCCACCAGGAGCTAAGTGATAATGACCAGCTTATCTGTGTTATCGTGATATTTACTGAGGGATAATTAGTAGCAGGAGACTGGAGAAATGGTCTCCAGTTCGTCTTCAAGATAGAACCATGGGATCTTTAATACTCTCACAGTGCTTCACTGGAAGTGTGGGCGGAATCTAACCAGAATTTGGTAAAGTTTCAAGTTTAGACAGGAAACTGGGCCGGGATTCTCGATTCCCGGGGATACGGCTCAGGGATACGGCTGGCGTAAAAAACGGAGCAAATCACTCCGGTGTCGGGCCGTCCGGAAGTTGCGGAATTCCCCGCACTTCCGGGGGCTAGGCCGGTGCTGAAGTGGTTCGCACAACGCCAGCCGCCGCCGGAGGGACTGCGCGAGTTAGCGCATGCGCAAAGCCGCCGGCGTGGTTCCGCACATGTGCAGACCGCCCAGCGTATTCTGACGCATGCGCAGGGGGGTGGCTTCTCCGCACCAGCCATGGCAGAGCCCGACATGGCCGGCGCGGAAAGAAAGAAATGCCCCACGGCACAGGCCCACCCGCAGATCGGTGGGCCCCGATCACGGGCCAGGCCATCGCGTGGGCCCTCCCACGGGGTCGGATCCCCACGCGACCCCCGAGGACCGCACCAGCCAGGTCTCGCCAGCCTACCAGCCAGGTCCCGTCATGTAGGACCATGTCCAATCCACGGCGGCGGGAATGGCCAGTAACTGATGGCCGCTCGGCCCATCGGGGCCCGGACAATTGCCGCGGGGGGCCGCTGCCAATGGCTCCCGACCGGCGTGCCGTGATCCCCGTCCCTGCCCGAAAACCGGCACCAGAGAATACGGCAGCCAGCATCGGGGCGGCTAGGCGGGATTCGCGCCTCCTTCTAGCTATTCTCTGAACCGGCAGGGGGGGGGGGGGGGGGGGGGGCGGAGAATCCCGGCCCTTGTGGTTCAGATCGGGGGCTGGATTCTCTGTCCCGCCATGCCAGGTTTCTGGCACAGCACGCCAGCGGGAAGCTCCACTTCAGCAGCTGGTCAATGGGGTTTCCCATTGTGGGGCAGCCCCACTCCGTCGGGGGCAAAATGGAACATCCTGATGGTGGAGAATACAGCCCAGTTTTCTCGTGAAATCTTGAGCCTCTTAGACAAAAAAAATAAGTGGGCGTGGTTTACGTCTCAGAGAGCCGGAAACTGACTCCAAAGCGATCGGGACGCCATCTTTAAAGGGCGTTGGGATCAGCGCTGCTGCCTAACATCCCCCAGCCCCCATCCCGGAGGTATTGGGAACGCCTCTTGCCTCAGCTCCCCGCCCCCCCAACATTGCTCTATCATTCCCCTCCCCCCCACCCACACTGCCAGTATTGAAACCCCCCACCACCACCAACACCGTGGAAGTATAGCCAGCGGTTCCCCTGCACCATACATCAATGCACCCTCCCTTATAGGCTCCCACTAGGGCCTGCCTCTGGCACTGCCCCCTGCCACAGGTTGGCAAAGGCAGGTTGGCACCACCAGGTTGGAACAGTGCCAATGTGGAAGTGCCAACCTGTGCCAGGGAAATGCCAGGGCAGTGGCCAGGCATGTCTCCCTTCCCCCCGACTGCCCCCGGGCCTATACTTACTTTGCGCCCTGGAGGGATCACCTTGACTGCCTCACATTTGGCCAAACCTGTTGTAAACCTTACAGACATAACGTCACGTCAGCAAGGTATGAATATTTATTTGGGTGAATTTGATTTATTGTCACGTGTACCGAGATACCAAAAATGTATTGTTCTGTGTACAGTCCAGAGAGATCGTTCCATACATGAAAAAACACAGGACATACGATAAATACACAATGTAAATTCATAGATATAGACATCGGGTGAAGCATACGGAGCGTAGTGCTACTCAGTAAAGAGGATGTGTGGAGAGATCAGTTCAGTCCACGAGAGGGTCATTCAGGAGTCTGGTAACAGCGGGGACGAAGCTGGGGGGCAATCATGTGGTGGGAGCCTGCTAAAAATATGCAAATTTATTGAAATATGTTAATATGAGGTTCATGCCCTTTGAGGGCCTGAATCCCGTGACCTCGCCAGCGAGGCGTGGGGAGAATCGGACATGGTGACCTCGCCAGCGAGGCGTGGGGAGAATCGGACATGGTGATCTCTCCGGCGAGATTTGCGTTTGCTGATTCTTGCGGGAGTTTCCGTCCACGACTCCAATCCTGTGGATGGCAAGTGCGGCTCAAAATCACCCCCTGTATGTGTGAAAGTATAGTACCATCAGAAGCCACTCATCTCTCTGAGCCAGTGCTAGTCCTTCAGCTGATGCTCTCTGTTCTAATCCCCTGCCCAATCTCTCTTCCCTATTATCATCCCTCGGTTTAAAAAAAGATGCTTATTTGATGCAGGAATTAGGAGAGTCGGTGGCACAGTGATATTGTCATTGGAGGAATAATCCAGAGACCCAAGATCATTCTCTGCCGACCTGGGTTCCAATCCCACCTCAGCAGATGGTGAAATCTGAATGAAAAGGTGACCATGAAACCACTGTTGATTCTTGTAAAGAGCCGCCTGGATCACACCTTCAGGGAAGGAAATCTGCCATCCTCATCCGATCTGACCGACATGTGACTAAATGCTGAATAGGCGACACCCAATTGCCATGTAAAAAAAATAATTCTGTGCGTGTGTGAAAGAGGAGGTAAGCGACAGAGTAATGGAGTCTCACACATTCACATTCGAGTTTCACATTAGTGGCAATGAATAAAAAGCAACAACAGGGAACAAACTTGGTCAGAGGCTCCTTTGGAAGCGTTTAGAGGTCACAATATCTGGCCACTGACGCATGAGTACACACACCAGGCCCTTCATATTTCCTGTGCCCAGGTCAACCACTAACACTCACTTTTCACCACGTTGTTAAATATTAGTTGAAACCAGTGCTGTGTACACAGACCCAAGAGCTGCTGAACATCCCACATGAAACCATGTACTGTAACTTGGCTCATGAAGGTATCTCTGGTCAACCCAATGTGTGAATGTGCCACCCTGAACCATGCCATCATACGCAGGTATACACTCAGACACACCCTCGCACTAAACAACACACAGTGCCACGATGCTGTGCAGTTATATCTTAAAATGCCCGGTGTGCCAGGCAAGCAGACTGCTCCTCATTGCTGGAGACAACAGCAGCTTACATCAATGCAACACCTTTAACAATCCAATGAGATAATGAGGAGTATCATCAGATACAGACTGATACTGAGCCACAAAAGGACTTGGTCAAAGAGGTAGGTTCAAGGGAGAGGTTTGGGGGGTAAATTTGGGGCCCAGCCAGCTGAAGATATGTGGTCGCTAACGGTGGAGTGTTTAAAATCAGGGAATAAGCAAGATCTGGAACTGGAGGAGTGCAAATATCTCGGAGGATTGAGCCGGAAGGGACTATAGAATCATAGAATATCTGTAGTGTAGAAGGGGGCCATTCAGCCCCTCAAATCTGCACCGACCGTTTGAAAGAGCATGCTATCTAGACCCATTCCCAACCCCTGCCCTATCCTTGTAACCCTGTCTAACCTGTACATCCCTGGACAGTAAGAGGCAATTTTTATCATGGCCAATCCACCTAACCTGCACATCTTTGGACTGTGGGAGGAAATCTGCACAGACATGGGGAGAATGTACAAGCTCCACACACGCAGTCACCCAAGGCTGGAATTAAACCCAGGTCCCTGGTGCTGTGAGGCAGCAGTGCTATGCCACCGTGCTGCCCCTATAAAGAGAGGGAAGTGGAGAGTGAAGTCAGGGAGGGATTTGAACATGGCAAGGTGAGATTTCCAATTGTGGTGTTGATGGACCAGGAGCCATATGGGTCAACAGACTCTGCATCTGGTGACTTGAGGCTCTTTCTCTGCTCACTTCCTGCAGTGATCGACAGCCCCATGAACCTGTACGTTGTCATGGTGACGGACCTCACCATCACACTGGAGTGGGAGAAGTCTGTAGCTCAGGTCTGTCATTATCACATCGCGTACAGCACCGAGGCAGGAAACCGAGAGTTGCGGATGTCAGGCCAGGGCAACACCACCATCTTGGTAGGGTTGGAGGATGGCACCAAGTAGACAATTTCCTTGGTGGGGGAGCAGGGGAATATGATGAGCATGGCAGTGATCACCGTGGGGACTACGGGTAAATGGAATTTGCAAACAACAATAGCACCTGCAACACCCAAGAAACATACATGGAGCAGTACAACACTTGACTGAGGTTGATTTTCAGATGTGTGTGTAAGTGGATCAAGGAATTGCAGAACCAAGAGGTGGAAGTACGAAGTGATGGCGAGACCATTGTGTGCGACAGATTTATCTGCAGAGAGGGTCGGATAAAATCTCATCTCTCATCCCAAAAAATAACTTTGAGGCAAGAAATTTATCCAAAATTTCACAACTGACATCTGTGAGGAAATGCCATGGTTGGATCCAGATCCATAAATGATTCAATCTAATTCTGAATTTCATAATACATTCCATTCCCATGTACCATCATTCCATTCTCGGTTATTGTCATCAATTCCATTCTCATGTTTCATCCTTGATTCAATTCCCTTTTCTAATCATGTGTTCTATTCTGCTGCAGCATCGTTCATTCCAGTCTCGAGTTCCAACATTCATTCATTGTGTTTTCAGTTCATTCGTTCAATCCACATCTGCCATCTTTCATTCAATTCTTTTCATTCCCATTTTCCATCATTCCTTCCATCCTTTTTCCATCATTCACTCCATTCTTTTTCCATCATTCATTCCATACTCTTCTTCCATCCATTCCATTCTCGTTTTCCATCACTCCTTCCATTCCCTCATTAATTCCAAGCTCTTTTTTCCACCATTTATTTGATTCTCTTTTTCCATCACAGTTTCCATTTCTATTTTTCAATATTCCTGTCATGCATCATCCCTTTCATTGCCTTCACACATCATTCATTTAATTTCCATCTTCTATCATTCATTCCATTCTTCTTCATCATTCATTCCATTTGTTTTTCTTCATTCAGTTTTCATCATTCATTCCATTTCCATTTTTTAAATTCATTCCTTTCCACGCTCCATCATTCATTCCATTCCTCTATTCCAACATTCATCAGCTTCCCATATTGCATCATTCACCTTTTCAATCATTCACCTCATTCCCGTCTTCCATCATTCAATCCATTTACTTTTCCCATCATTCATTTAATTTTGTTTATTCTTCATCCATTCAATTTCCAAGTTTCATCTTTCATTCCATTCTCATTTTCCAGCATCAATTAATTTTCAATCATTCCTTCCATTTTTGTTTTTCTTCATTAATTCATTCACCTTTTCCATTATTTCTTCCATTCACCTTTCCCATCAGTTCATTCCATTTTTATTTTCATTCCCATTTTTCTTTCTTCATCCCATTCACAAGTTCCAGATTCATTTTATTCCCATGTTCCATGCTTCAGTCGATTTCTACTTTCTTCATTTATCCCATCATTTATTCCATTCGGGATTATCATCATTCATTCCATTCCAATGTTCATTCTTCATTCCAATCACTTTTTCCTTTATTCTTTCCAATCTCATGAACCATCACTCAGCCCCTCCCTTTTTTCTATAGGTCATCTTATTCCTGAGTTGCACCATTCATTCATTCTCTTTTCCATCTCTCATTCCATCTCCATGTTCCATCAAACATTCCATTGATATGTTCCATCCTTCAGTCCATTCCCATTTTTTTCAATATTGCATCCACTTGTTTCATTATTCAGTTCATTCTGATGTTCTATCCTTCTTCCCATTCCCACTTTTCTTCATTCATTCCATTCCCATGTTTCATCCTTCAGCCCATTCACATTTTCCAAAGTTCATTCCATTGTCATTTTCCATCATACATTCCAATCCTCTTTTTCCATCATTCAAATCATTCCTCTTTTTTCTTCATTTCCCATTCCTCTTGTTCTTCATTCATTCCATTCCTCTTTTATCATTGAATCCATGCCTCTTTTTCTATTATTTAAATCATTCCTCTTTTCCTTCATCCGTTCAATTCCCTTTTTCCATCACTAATCCCATTCTACTTTTTCTTCTTTCATTTCACTCCTCTTTTTCCATCATTGAATCTGTTCCTCTGTTTCCCCATTCATCCCATTCATCTTTTTCTGCATTCATTTCATTCTGTCTCTTCATTCCTCCCATCCCCTCTCCCATCATTCATTTCACTATCTTTTCCATCTTTATTTCTTTTCTTTTTTTCTTCATTCAAACCATTCTTCCTTTTCTTCATTCATCCATTCCCATTTTCCATCATTCACTCTATTCCCATTTTCAATAATATATTCCCTTTTTGCCATCATTTGTTCATATCCTGTTTTCCAATGTTCATTGAATCCTCTTTTTTTCATTCATTACAGTCCTCTTTTCCATCATGAATTCCATCCCACTCTTTCTTCTTTCATTGTATTCCTCTTTTTCCATCATTCATTCTATTCCTCTTTTTTCTATATTCATTTTGTTCTCTTTTCCGTCATTAACTCTATTCCTATATCCTTCATTCATTCCATTCCCATCTTTCATTCTTTAATCCAATTTATTCTTTCCAAATCTGAGAACCATCATTCACTCCTTTTTCTATAATTCATTCTTGTCCCATTTTCCACCAATCATTCCATTCCCACTTGTTCATCATTCATTCCATTCCTCTTTTTCTTCCGTTATTCCATTCCTCTTTTCTTCATTCATTCCATTCCTCTTTTCCATAATTCAATATATTCCTCTTTTCTTAATTCATTCATTCCATTCTTCTATTTCCATCATCCATTCCATTCCTCTTTTTCTTCATTCATTCCTCTCTTTTTCCATCACTCATTCCATTCTCTTTTATTCATCCATTCCATTTCTCTTTGTGCATTATTCATTCCTCTTTCTTTTTCCATCATACATTCCATTCCACTTTTTCCATTGTTCATGCCATTTCTCTTTTTCCATCATTCATTCGATTCCTCTTTTTATACATTGTTTGTTTTCCCATTTTCCATCGTTTATTCCATTCCTCTTTTCTTGATTCATTCCATTCTACTTTTCCATCATTCATTCTATCCCTCTTTTTCTTCAATCATGCCATTCCTCCTATCCATCATTCATTCAATCCATCTTTACCTCCATTCAATATATTCCTCCTATTCTATATTCATTCTATTCCACTTTTTCTACATTCATTCCATTCTTTTTCCATAATTCACTCCATTCCTCTTTTCCTACTTATATTTCATTCATAGACATCTTTTTCTACATTGTCCATTCATGAGCTCCATAATTCATTTAATTCCCACATTCTATTCTTCAATCACTGGGCTCACTGGGATAAATCGCTGGCTTTTAAAGCAGACCAAGGCAGGCCAGCAGCACGGTTCAATTCCCGTACCAGCCTCCCCGAACAGGCGCCGGAATGTGGCGACTAGGGGCTTTTCACAGTAACTTCATTGAAGTCTGCTCATGACAATAAGTGATTTTCATTTCATTTTCAATCTATTCCTATTTTCTTCATTCATTCCATTCCCATGTTTCATTTTTCGTTCCAATTTATTTCCCTTTACTCTTTCCAATTCTGTGAATTCATTCACTCCTTTATTCTATAATTCATTCTATTCCCATTTCCCACCATTCATTCCATTCCTCTTTTTCTACATTCTTTCTGTTCCATTTTCCATGATGAATTAATTTTTGTTTTGCATATTTTTCACTGCTATTCAGTTTTATTCTTTCCAACCCCGAGTTCCATCTTTCATTCTTTCCCTATTTTCTTTATTTTTCCATTCCCGAGTTTTATCACTCATTCCATGTTAAATGTGTATCATACAGTCGATTCCTGGTTTGTCCATTAATTTTATTCTCATGTTCCATCAAACATTCCATTCCTATGTTCCATCCTGAAGTCCATTCCCACTTTTTTCAATGATTGCATTCACGTGTTCTAGTTCAGTTAATTCCCATTTTATATCCTTCTCCCCGTTTTTCTTCATTCAGCCCATTCCCATGATTCATCACACATTCTGCTCTCTTTTAACATCACTCATTCCATCGTTTATTTCATCCTCTTTTTCGATATTCTTTGTTTCCCTTTTCCAATATTCATCACATTCCCAACTTTAATCATCGAGTCCATTCCCAGCATCCAAAATCAATTCCATTCCCATGTTCCAGCATTGATTTATTTTCACATTTTCCATTAAACATTCCTTCATGTTTGTCCATCATTCATCCCATTATCCTGTTCTATCATTCATTCTGTTGTCTTCTTCTGGCATTCCATCCATCTTCCTTTTTTCATTCTATTTCCATTTTCCATTATTCATTTTATCCTCTTTTGCCAGGACTCTTTACATTCCTGTTTTCCATCATTCATTCCTGTTTTCCATCATTCATTCCAGCACCAAGTTTCAATCCCAGGATCAGTCATTCATTACTTCCCAAATTCATTTATTAATTCCATTGCCAATTTTTACTTTCATTCCATTCCCGTGGCCGTGGTCCATTATTTGATCCACTCATTCATCCCTTTGTCCATTCCCCATTTTCTTCATCCATTCATTTCCATTCCTTTATTATGATATTCAAATCATTCCTATCATTCTAAATCAAATTCAAGTCCTTTTTTCCATCATTCACCCCATTCTCTTTATTTATCATTCATTCCATTCATCTTTTAGACTTTCTTTCTATTCCCGTTTTCCACCATTCATTCCATTTCTTTTTCTTCATTCATCCCTTTCCACTTTTTCTTCGTGCATTCCATTCATGAGCTCCACAATCCATTTCATTCCCGCATACTATGCTTCAGTCCATTCATATTTCCCAACATTTATTTCATTCCATTATCTTTTCCATCATTATTACTTTTCTTTTTCATTCATTTATTCATTCCCATTTTCCATCATTCATTCCATTCATATTTTTCTTCATTCATCCCATTCCCTTTTTCCATCAATCATTCATTTCCTCTTTTCCTTTGTTCATTCCATTCTTGAGCTCCATAATTCATTTCATTTCCACATTCCATGCATCATTCCATTCGTACTTCCCATAATTCATTTCATTATCTTTTCCAGCATTATTTTCCTTTTGCTCTTCATTCATTCCATTTCTCTTTTTCTTCATTCATCTATTCCCATTCTCCATCAGTCACTTTAATTCCATTTTCAATAATACATTTCACTCTCTTTTGCCGTCATTTGTTCATTCATACTTCCCATCATTCATTCTATTCCCATTTTCGTCATTCACTCCATCCCTCTTTTCCATCCCTCATTCCATTCCTCTTTTTTTTTTAAAAATTCCATTCCTCCTTTCCATTATTTACTCTATTCTCTTTTTCTACATTCATCTCATTCCTCTTTTTTCTTCATTCATTCCATTCTCCATTTTCATCATTCATTCCATTCCTCTTTTTCCATTGTTCATTCCATTCCCATCTTCCATCATTCAATCCATTTTCTTTTTCCATCATTGGTTTAATTTGGTTTATTCCTTATTCATTTCATTTCCGTGTTTCATCCTTCATTCCATTCTCTTTTTCCAGCATTTATTTCATTTCCATTTTCAATCATTCCTTCCGTTGCATCATTGATTCCATCCCCATTTTCCATCATTGATTTCCATTTTCTATCATTCATTCCATTCCCATGTTCCAGATTCCATTCCATTTTCATTCCCATTTTTCTTTCTTCATTCCATTTCTGTGTTCCATGATTCATTCCATTCCCAATATCCATGCTTCTGACCATTCCTATTCGCTTCATTCATTCTCTTTGGGATTTTCTGCATTCATTCCACTCCCATGTTTCAGTTTTCATTTCAATCTCCTTTTCCTCTATTCATCCATCCCATTCCTTTTCTTCCATCATTCATTCCATTGTCATTTGCCATCTAATATTCTTTTCATGTTTCTTCATCTAGTCCATTTCCCTTTTTCCATCATTCAATCAATTTTCTTTTTCCATCATTCGTTTTATTTGGTTTATTCTTCATTCATTCCATTTGTGTGTTTCACCTTTCATCCCATTCTTGTTTCCCAGCATCCATTCCATTATCGTTTCAATCATCCCTTCCGTTTTCTATCATGCATTCCATTCCCATTTTCTTTCATTCATTTTATTCCTGCATTCCATAATTCACCCCATTCAATTTTCCTTCAATGTTTTTATCCCCTTTTCTCTTTCTTCATTCCATTCACTACTTCCAAAATTCCTTTAACTTCCATGCCTCAGTCCATTCCTATTTTCTTCATTCATTCTATCGCCAGATTCCATTATTCATTCAATTTGGGATTTCTTCATTCATTTCATTCCAGCATTTCATTCATCATTCCAATCTCTTTTTTCCTTCACTCTTTCCAATCCCATGAATCATCATTCACTCCTTCCTTTTTTTCTATAGTTCATTCCATTCCCATTTTTCTTCATGCCTTTGTTTGCCATGTTCCATCATTCATTCCATTCTCATTTTCCATCGCTCCATTCCCATCTTGCATCATTGTTCCATTCCCATTTTGCATCATTAGTTCCATCGCCATTTTCCATAATTTATTCCATCCTCTTTTTCCATAGTTCTTAATGTTCCTATTTTCCAACATTCATTCTTGTCAATCATCCATTCCATTCCAAGGATCCAACATTCATTCCTTCCCTTCTTCCCTCATTTATTCCAGTGCCCTTTTAATCACTCATTCCATTCCTCTTTTCCCTATTCATTCCATTCTATTTTTCCATCATTCATTCCAGTGTCTTTTTCCAACTTTTATTCCATTCCTGTTTTCATTCATTATGATTTTCCATCAATCATTAGCATTTTTCCTCATTCATTCCTTTTCGTGTTCCTTCATAATTTTCATTCCCATATTCCATTATTCATTTCATTCTTATTTTTCTTCATTCATTTAATTTCCATGTTCTATCATTCAATCTGCTCTCTTTTTCCATCATTCATTTCATTCCCGCCTTCCATCATTCATTCCATATTCTTCATCCGCCCTTCATTCCACTCTCTTTTCCATAACTCCTTCCATTCCCATCTCAGTCATTCATTCTATTCCTGAATTCCATCATTCAATGTTGCATCATTCATTCTACTCTCTTTTTCCATCATTCACCTCATTCCCGTTTTCCATCGTTCATTCCATTGTCAGTTTCCATCTTTTCATTCTTTTTATATTTTTCCATTCATTCCATTCCCGTCTTCCATCATTCAATCTGTTTTTTCCTATCATTTATTTAATTTGGTTTATTCTTCATCCAGTTAATTTCCATTTTTCATTCCATTATCATTTTCCAGCATCAATTCCATTGTCATTTCAATCATTCCTTCCATTTTCTTTATACATCATTAATTCCAGTGCTGTTTTTCATCATTCCTTCCATTCACCTTTCCCATCATTCATTCCATTTTAAAAATTCTTTTAGTCCCCATTTTTCTTACTTCAGCCCATTCACGAGTTCCGTGATTCATTTCATTGCCATGTTCCATGCTCCAGCCCATTCACGAGTTCCATGATTCATTTCATTGCCATGTTCCATGCTCCAGCCCATTCACGAGTTCCATGATTCATTTCATTGCCATGTTCCATGCTCCAGCCCATTCACGAGTTCCATGATTCATTTCATTGCCATGTTCCATGCTCCAGCCCATTCACGAGTTCCATGATTCATTTCATTGCCATGTTCCATGCTCCAGCCCATTCACGAGTTCTGTGATTCATTTCATTGCCATGTTCCATGCTTCAGCCCATTTCTATTTTCTTCATTTATTCCATTTGGGATTTTCTTCATTCATTCCATTACAATGTTTCATTCTTCATTCCAATCACTTTTTCCTTTATTCAGCCACTCCCTTTTTGTCACAGTTCATCCTATTCCTGAGTTCCACCATTCATTCCATTTGGCTTTTTTCTTCATTCATCCATTCCCATTTTTCATCCTTCATTCTGTTCCCTTTGTTCATCATTCATTCCCTGCTCCTGTTCTCATTCATTCTATTGTAATTTTCTACCATTCTATACACTTCTGTCTTCCATCATTCATTCCATTCTCTTTGGCCAGCATTCCTTACATTCCTGTTTTCCATCATTCCTTCCATTGCAAAGTTACCAATCCCAGGATCCACCATTCATTCCATCCCGTGTTGCATTATTAGTTTCATTGTCAATTTCTAACATTCATTCCATTTCCATATCATTCAATCCACTCCTTCCATCCTTTTGTCCATTCCCGTTTTCTTCATCCATTCCATTCCATTCCTGTGTGGTGACACAAAATCCATTCCTGTTTTTCTTAATTACTTCAAGTCCCATTTTCCATCATTCATTCCATTCCTCATTTTCTGCATTCTTTCTATTCCTGTTTTCCATCATTCATTCCATCCCTCATTTCCAATATTCTTTCCGTTCCTGTTTTCCATCATTCATTCCATCCCTCATTTCCAATATTCTTTCCGTTCCTGTTTTCCATCATTCATTCCATCCCTCATTTCCAATATTCTTTCCGTTCCTGTTTTCCATCATTCATTCCATTTCTCTTTTTCCATCAGGCATGATTTTCATAGTTTTTTCATTTGTTCCATTCCTGTCTTCCGTTATTCAATCCAATTTATTTTTCCTTCATTAATTTTATTTGGTTTATTCCTTATTCATTTCAGGCCGGATTTTCCGGTCCGCCAGCCGCGTGTTTCTCGGCAGCAGGCTGTTCGCTGGCGGCGGGATTCTCTCTTCCTGCCACTTGTCAATGGGATTTCCACCCCATGCCGCCAGGAAACCCACAGGCGGGGGTGCACTGCCAGTGGGAAGAGGACTGGAGAATTCCTGCCTTCTTTTTCCAGCATTTATTTAATTTACATTTTCAATCATTCCTTCCGCATTCTTGTTCCATCATTCATTCCATTCCCATGTTCCATATTCTGTTCCATTTTTCTTTCATCCTTTTACTCCCATTTTTAAATTCAATTCCCATGTTTCATAATTCAGTCCGTTCCCAAATTTCATGCTTCTGTCCACTCCTATTCTCTTCATTCATTCCCTTTGGGAGTTTCTTCATTCATTTCACTCCAATGTTTCAGTTTTCATTTCAATCTCTGTTTCCTTAATTTTTTGCAATGCTGTGAACCACCATTCACTCCATCCCATTTTTAAATAATGAATTCCATTCCTGTTTACCATTGCTCATTGCAATCCTCTTTTTACCCATTCATTCAATCCTCGTTTTCCACCATTCAATCCATTTCTCCTTTTCTTCATTCACTCCATTCCTGTTTCCCATCATTCATTCTATTATCTATTCCACAATTATTACAATTTTTTCCATCATTCATTCCATTCCTGTTTTGCTACATTCATTCTATTTCCATTTCCATCATTTATTCCATATCTTTCCCATCTTTCAGATCTTAGATCCCACAACGTTTACGGGGCAGACGGAGGCCATTTGGCCCACCATCGCTCACTCCTTCCCTTTATGTTACTTTTTTGATCATTCATTCCATTCCTCTTTCTTTTTTTTGTGATTCTTTTTTTTTAAATTTAGAGTACCCAATTCATTTTTTCCAATGAAGGGGCAATTTCGCATGGCCAATCCTTCTACCCTGCACATCTTTGGGCTGTGGGGGCGAAACCCACGCAAACACGGGGAGAATGTGCAAACTCCACACGGACAGTGACCCAGAGCCGGGATCGAACCTGGGCCTTGGCGCCGTGAGGCAGCAGTGCTAACCACTGCGCCACCGTGCCGCCCCATTCCTCTTTCCATCATTCATTCCAATCCTCTTCTTCAATCGTTCATTCCACATTCATTTTCCATTGTTCACTCTTTTCATATTTTTTCATTCATTCCATTCCCGTGTTCCATTTTCCTTTTCCAACATTCATTTTATTTGGCTTATTCCTCATTCATTTCATTTCTGTGATTCACCCTTCAAAGAACAAAGAACAAAGAAAAGTACAGCACAGGAACAGGCCCTTCGGCCCTCCAAGCCCATGCCGACCATGCTGCCCGACTAAACTACAATCTACTACACTTCCTGGGTCCGTATCCCTCTATTCCCATCCTATTCATGTATTTGTCAAGATGCCCCTTAAACGTCACATCGTCCCTGCTTCCACCACCTCCTCCGGTAGCGAGTTCCAGGCACCCACTACCCTCTGTGTAAAAAACTTGCCTCGTACATCTACTCTAAACCTTGCCCCTCGCACCTTAAACCTATGCCCCCTAGTAATTGACCCCTCTACCCTGGGGAAAAGCCTCTGACTATCCACTCTGGCTAAGCCCCTCATAATTTTGTAGACCTCGATCAGGTCGCCCCTCAACCTCCGCCGTTCCTGTGAGAACAAACCGAGTATATTCAACCGCTCCTCATAGCTATTCAATTCCCGTTCATTCCGTTATTATTTTCAATCATTCCTTTCATTTTCATTCCAATGTTCCAATATTTTTCCATTCCTGTATTCCAACATTCATTCCTTTCCTGTTTTTTCTTCCTTGATTCAAAGTTTCCAGATTTTATTCATTTGTTGCCGTTTCATATCCCATCATCATTTGATTCTCTTTCCCATCATTCATTCCATTTCCCTCTTCCTGCATTCATTCCATTCCTGGTTTTCTTCATTCTTTCCATTCAAGTTTTCCATCCTTCCTTCTATTCCCACTTTCCATCATTCATTCATTTCCCATATTCTGCAATTATTCCACTGTATTTTTCCATCATTCATTCCATTCCCTTATTCCATCATTTTTTCCATTCTCTTTTCCCATAATTAATTATATTTCCATGTTCCATCAATTCATTCTTGAACCGCTGCAATTCCTGAGGTGTAGGTACACCCACAGTGCTGATAGGGAGGGAGTTCCAGGCTTTTGACCCAGTGACAGTGAAGGAACAACCGATATATTTCCAAGTCAGGATAGTGAGTGGCTTGGCGGGAAACTTCCAGGTGGTGATATTTCCATGTGCCTGCTGTCCTTGTCTTTCTCGGTGGCCATGGCTTTGGAAGGTCCCAGAAGACTAAGGAGTCTTTGTGAGTTTCTGCAGGGCTTCTTGTATGTAGTACACATTACTGCCACTGTGCATCAGTGGAGAATAAATGTTTGTGGAAGGGTGTAAATCAAGCGGGCTGCTTTGTCCTGGGTGGTGTCTAGCTTCTTGAATGTTGTTGGAGTTTCACTCATCCAGGAAAGTGGAGAGTATTCCATTACACTCCTGACTTGTGCCTTGCAAATGTTGAGCAGGTTTTGGGGAGTCGGGAGGTGAGTTTTTCGTCACAGGATTCCTAACCTCTGACCTGCTCTGGTGAACACAATATTAATATGGGTCCCAGTCGTGGCAGTATATTTGTGTGTGTTATGTGAAACACTCCTTGTTCCAGTCCTATTCAGACCCTCGCCCTGAACCCTTTTTCCGTTACATCAATGACTGCATCAGTTCTGGTCTGGACCTTGAAAAATGTATCGATTTTGTTTCCAATTTCCACCCCTCTCTCACTTTCACAATGCTTCACTTGCCTTCCTGGACCTCTCTGCCTCCATTTCCGATGATAGACTGACCACCAATATTCAATACAAGCCCACCAACTCCCACAGCTACCTGGGCTACAGCTCCTCACACTCCACTCTCTGTAAGGACTCTATCCCATTCCCCAGTTTCTCTGCCTCCGCCACATCTATTCTGATGATTCCACCTTTGAATACTGTGCTTCTGTCATGTCTGCCTTTTTCCTCAATTGAGATCCCCCCCCCCTGCCTCCCACTGTGCTTGACAGGGCTCTCAACCGTATCCAACACATCTCTTGCACCTCTGTCCTCACCCCTTCCTCTCCCTCCCAGGACCACGGTGGGGTCCCCCTTGTCCTCACTTTTCACCCCACTAGCCTCCTCAAAGGATCACCCATTGCTATTCCCACCAAACCCTGCACAATACCACCACTAAACACATCTTTTTACCCCCCCTCCACAATTCCCTCTGTGACACCCTCGTACACTCCTCCATCAAACCTCACACCCCATCCCCTCCGACAGCACCTCCCCTTGCAATCCGGAGGTGCAACTCCTGCCCTGTTACTTCCTCCTTCTTCACCGTCCAAGGCTCCAAACAATCCTTTCAGGTTAAGCAGCATTTCCCTTGCATCGCCTTCAATTTGATTGATTGTATTTGCTGCCCTCAATGGGGTCTCCTCTACGTTGGGGAGACTAAATGCAGACTGGGTAACCGCTATATAGAGTCACACTTTTCCCTCTCTTTAGTTATCAGGAAGGGTCATGCGGGCTTGAAACGGTAACTCTGTTTTTTCTCCCTCCGGATGCTGCTGGACCTGTTGAGTTTTCCCAGCTTTCTCTATTTTTGTTTCCGATTCCCGTATCTGCAGTATTCTGCTATTTTATTTATGTGGCTAGTCCAGATCAGTTTCTGACCAATGGTAACCCCAGGATGTTGATTGTGGGGGATTCAGCGATGGTAATGCCATTGAATGTCAAGGAGCGATGTTCAGATCCTCCCTTGTAGGAGATGGTCATTGCCTGGCTTGTGTGGTGCGAATGTAACTTGCCACTTGTCAGCCCCGGGCCTGGATATTGTCCAGGTCTTGCTGCATTTGGACACGGACTGCTTCATTACCTGAGGAGAATCGAATGGTGCTGAACATTGTGCAGTGATCAGCAAACATCCCCACTTCTGACCTTGTGATAAAAGGCAGGTCATTGATGAAGCAGCTGAAGATGGTTGGGCCCAGGACACTACCCTGAGGAACACCAGCTGAATGTCCTGGAGCTGAGATGATTGTCCTCGAACCACCACAATCACCTTCCTTTATGACTCTAACCAATGGCGAGGCTTCCCCCTGATTCCCATTGACTCCAGTTTAGCGAGGGCACACTCGGCAAAATGTTGCCTTGGTATCAAAAGCAGTCACTCTCACCTCACCTCTGGAGTTCAGCTGTATTCAACATGGTCGGTTTTAAGTTGCATCTTAAAGGAGAGAGAGAGAAAGGTAGAGGTTTAGGGCGATCATGGGTTTCGGGCAGCAATGGTGGAACAATTAAAATCTGCGTTGTGTCTTGGAGGAGTGCAGCTACCTTGGAGGACCGTAGGACTGGAGGAGATTACAGAGGTGGGAAGCGGCAAGCCTATGGACTGAAGAGCAGTTGAGGAAGAGAATTTAAAACGGAGATATTTTATCAATGAAAATGAGAAACAAAGCAATCGACCATCTGTATCCTTCGGGTTGGTGCAGATCCCAACAAACGTGTTCAAACATGTTCAAAGGGCTGGACGTCAGTGGGTTTGAAATAACTCTGTATGTGAAACCGTGTGAAATGGATTTTGAAGCATCATTAAGACTCTGTACAAATCCAAGACTGTGCTTTGAACAGCTCTGCGATATGGCTTCCCGGATACTGCAAGCTGTGTTTGACTGGGTGGCTCTTTTTAGTCTGAATTCCCAGACGGAGCAGAGGAAAGTGAAAGCGGAACTTGTGCGGATGGCTTCCAAGTTTTTCCCGCTCTCTGGTGAGCTCCTTTCCGTTAATGATACCTGGCTTTCTGCTGGATGCCGAGCCCTGCAGCCGGAGTAATTCACCTTGAGGGTAGAACAGAGCCCATCTCTCTGCCACCAGTCATTGCTCCAGTGCTCAGCCCCACAGCAAGGAGACCAGAGACTGCGTTCTGCGACCTGAATCTTGGCACGGAAATACACACATTTGGAGCATGCTTCCAGAAACTGGGATGCGCTTCCAAACTCCCCGTGTGCCACCATGTGCAGCTCTGCTCCAAGCCCGGAGAGCTGTTTTTGTCAAACACCCTTTGCCTGTCTCCTGGGGGCCCTTGAAGACGAGGTATAGATTTCCAACCCAGCTCGTGTTTTTATCAATGCCATTGAAAATACTTCACCTGAGGAAGGAGCTGCGCTCCGAAAGCTAGTGATTTGAAACAAACCTGTTGGACTTTAACCTGGTGTTGGAAGACTTCTCATTGAAAAGAAGAAAGATTTTGCCCTTCTGTCACAGAATCCGAGTCACAGAATAATATGGTGCAGAAGAGGCTCTGCAGCCCATCGAGTCTGCACCGGTGCATGAAAAACACCCGACCTGCCTACCTAATCCCATTTGCCAGCACTTGTCCCAGAGCCTCGAATGTTACGACGTGTCAAGTACTCACCCAGGTACTTTTAAAAGGGTGTGAGGCAACCCTCCTCTACCACCCTCCCAGGCAGGGCATGTCAGACCATCACCACCCTTTGGGGAAAAATGTTTTTCCTCAACTCCCCCCTAAACCTCCTGCCCCTCACATTGAACTTGTGTCCCCCTCGTAACTGACCCTTCAACTAAGGGGAACAGCTGTTCCCTACCCACCCTGTCCAGGCCCCTCATAATCTTGTCCACCTCAATCAGGTCGCCCCCTCAGTCTTCTCTGCTCCAGCAAAAACAACCCAAGCCTATCCAACCTCTCTTCGTAACTGAAATGTTCCATCCCAGGCAACATCCTGGTGAATCTCCTCATGCACCCCGTCCAGTGCAATCACATCCTCCCTGTAATGTGGCGACCAGAACTGCACACTGTACTCCAGCTGTGGCCTCACCAAAGTTCGACACAACTCCAGGATGACTACCTTGTGATTTCCCAAAGCGCTGCAGTCTATCGAGCCAGTCTTGAAAATGTACTGACTGTGTGAAAGCTGGGAAACACGGGAGCTGCTTTGCACAGAGTGAGATCGCCCAAGCAGCAAGGTGAGAATATCCTCAGAATCTGTTTCCGTGATGGTTGAGTGCCAAACGCTGGTCAGGGAATCTTTTTACACCCAACTGAGAGAGCAGGCGGGGCCTGACATCTCATCCGAAAACGGCACCGCTGATAGTGCAGCACTCCCGCATTGCTGAACTGGAGTGTCAGCCTGGAATCACGTGCTGACGTCTCTGGAGTGGCACTTATCTCTCCTCTCGACGTCAGAGCCATGACTGCTTTAGATGCTTTTGCTTTTGCCATCCTGAGTTTCCTGCATTGACCATGGGGTGTGCTTTCTTGTTCAAAGTTGTCTTATTATATTAAACATCAGACACATGCAGTTGTATCAAGGCCGATTCAGATCTTTAATGATACATTGAACCTCAGAGTGTGGTATGTGTGCGTCGGGCTCCATCTCAGTTCCCCATTCTAGTATGAGTAAAGCATGCAATGGTTCACTCACAGACTTACACTCATGCAACCTTCAATGTCGACATGCTATGCCAGCTACCACCAAATGATCACATATCAAAGATGTATAAAAGTCAGAGTAACGACATGGAGCCAGCAAAAATAATTCAGTCCCTGTTACCATGATTACATGGCTCTCTTAGAATGATAGAACCATAGAATTTACAGTGCAGAAGGAGGCCATTCAGCCCATAGAGTCTGCACCAGCTCTTGGAAAGAGCACTCTACTTAAACACACGTCTCCACCCTATCCCCGTAACCCAGTAACCCCACCTAACCTGTTGGACACTACAGCGCAATTTAGCCTGGCCAATCCACCTCACCTGCACATCTTTGGATTGTGGGAGCACCTGGAGGAAACCCACGCACAGAAAGTAAAAACTCCACACAGTCACCCAAGGTGAATTTAACCTGGGTCCCTGGAGCTGTAAGGCAGCAGTGCTAACCACTGTGCTACCGTGCCACCCTTAAGCTCGTTGGTATATTGTCCTCCCATCTTTTTCAATTATTTTGTTACCTAACCTAAACTAATCAGATTACCGCCTTTGAAACCATGATCGATATGGCTGAGTCACTTTCATTCATTGCCTGATCAGAATCCTTCCACAATACATCCCAGGTTCAGCAAAAGCTGGTCCACCTTGTTGTAAGGCTGGTCTAGGACACGGGTCCTACAGGATGCAGTAGCCTCAGAGGAACATGGGACCGGCAAGTAAATACTCATCATATAAGTTCCCCGGCCAATGATTTCGCCCTGGATTTCACTGCTCTGAAGTCAACTGTTGATCAATGGGGCACATTACTTGAACAAGAAGACTGTCTCCTAATAGGGTTCCAGAATCAGCAGCGAGAGAGAAGTGATGGGGTTAATGATCACTTGCTAAGTGGCACCATGGCGAGGTTATCTGGGAGTGGCAACCGATCAGGCCTTCTCTCTCTGTAGAAAGATGTCAGGAAAAGGCAGTGAGGATTGTCAGTGCCAGAAAGGGAATGGCAGTGATGGTATCAGAGGACGCCATGACCCACAAGCACAAAGGCCCATTCTCTGTAAATACAGGATACACTACGTGTTTACCTACAAAGTGGGAGGAGGCGCTTCCAGATGAAGAAACAGGTGACACAGGAGACACAGTCCAACAGCTCAAACCTGGCGTCTCCTCGATATAACCTGACCCTCTGACCCAGTTTCAGATATGACTCGGCCACACTCTCCAGCAATGGGTTGCAGTAAAATCTTAGTGCTGCATCGTCACTTAAACCCAATACCTCATTTGGCCCCCTCGTGTCAGCGGGAAGATTTTATTCCACGGCGGATGCTTAGACGTTTGTCAGTTGCCAATGGTTCCTGGAGGTAGATGTAAGAAGCAGAAATGAGCCTTGTTCCCCTCAGTGCGTTGGGCCCACACTCTCAGAGAGCCTGACAAAAAGCCAGTTATAACGGAGAAAGTGGCACAGAGAGGCTGCTTTATACACGGGCAATGCTTGTTATACCCAAGGTCAGAGAAAGCTGCAGAGTGTTACAGTGAGAGGTGTGTGTGTGCGGCAAGCTGGACACTAACCTGCTTCGGATTCCTCAGATCATTATCCCAGTAATAGACAACAGTGTTATAGAGAGCGTAACAGTGAGGAGTGTGTTACAGAGAGTGTGTTGCAGTGAGGATTGTGTTACAGAGAGAGTGTTACAGTGAGGAGTGTGTTACAGAGAGCGTAACAGTGAGGAGTGTGTTACAGAGAGAGTGTTACAGTGAGGATTGTGTTACAGAGAGTGTTACAGTGAGGAGTGTGTTACAGAGAGAGTGTTACAGTGAGGATTGTGTTACAGAGAGAGTGTTACAGTGAGGAGTGTGTTACAGAGAGAGTGTTACAGTGAGGATTGTGTTACAGAGAGTGTTACAGTGAGCATTGTGTTACAGAGAGTGTTACAGTGAGGAGTGTGTTACAGAGAGAGTGTTACAGTGAGGATTGTGTTACAGAGAGTGTTACAGTGAGGATTGTGTTACAGAGAGAGAGTGACAGTGAGGATTGTGTTACAGAGAGAGTGTTGCAGCGAGGATTGTGTTACAGAGAGTGTTACAGTGAGGATTGTGTTACAGAGAGAGAGTGACAGTGAGGATTGTGTTACAGAGAGTGTAACAGTGAGGATTGTGTTACAGAGAGAGTGTTACAGTGAGGATTGTGTTACAGAGAGTGTTACAGTGAGGATTGTGTTACAGAGAGTGTTACAGTGAGGATTGTGTTACAGAGAGAGTGTTACAGTGAGGAGTGTGTTACAGAGAGTGTGACAATGAGGAGTGTTTTACAGAGAGAGTGTTACATTGAGGATTGTGTTACAGAGAGAGTGTTACAGTGAGGAGTGTGTTACAGAAAGCGTAACAGTGAGGAGTGTGTTACAGAGAGTGTGTTGCAGTGAGGAGTGTGCTACAGAGAGTGTGACAATGAGGAGTGTTTTACAGAGAGAGTGTTACATTGAGGATTGTGTTACAGAGAGAGTGTTACATTGAGGATTGTGTTACAGAGAGAGTGTTACAGTGAGGATTGTGTTACAGAGAGTGTGACAGTGAGGATTGTGTTACAGAGAGTGTTACAGTGAGGAGTGTGTTACAGAGAGAGTGTTACAGTGAGGATTGAGTTACAGAGAGTGTTACAGTGAGGAGTGTGTTACAGAGAGCGTGACAGTGAGGATTGTGTTACAGAGAGCGTGACAGTAAGGAGTGTGTTACAGAGAGAGTGTTACAGTGAGGAGTGTGTTACAGAGAGTGTTACAGTGAGGATTGTGTTACAGAGAGAGAGTGACAGTGAGTATTGTGTTACAGAGAGTGTAACAGTGAGGAGTGTGTTAGAGAGAGTGTTACAGTGAGGATTGTGTTACAGAGAGTGTGACAGTGAGGATTGTGTTACAGAGAGAGTGTTACAGTGAGGATTGTGTTACAGAGAGAGAGTGACAGTGAGGATTGTGTTACAGAGAGCGTAACAGTGAGGAGTGTGTTAGAGAGAGTGTTACAGTGAGGATTGTGTTACAGAGAGCGTGCCAGTGAGGATTGTGTTACAGAGAGTGTTACAGTGAGGATTGTGTTACAGTGAGAGAGTTACAGTGAGGAGTGTGTTACAGAGAGTGTTACAGTGAGGATTGTGTTAAAGAGAGAGAGTGACAGTGAGGAGTGTGTTACAGAGAGTGTGACAGTGAGGATTGTGTTACAGAGAGTGTGACAGTGGGGAGTGTGTTACAGAGAGAGTGTTACAGTGATGATTGTGTTACAGTGAGGAGTGTGTTACAGAGAGTGTAACAGTGAGGAATGTGTTACAGAGAGCGTGACAGTGAGGATTGTGTTACAGAGAGTGTAACAGTGAGGAGTGTGTTACAGAGAGAGAGTTACAGTGAGGATTGTGTTACAAAAAGCGTGACAGTGAGGATTGTGTTACAGAGAGTGTGACAGTGAGGATTGTGTTACAGAGAATGTTACAGTGAGGATTGTGTTACAGAGAGTGGAATAGTGAGGAGTGTGTTAGAGAGAGAGTGTGACAGTGAGGATTGTGTTGCAGAGAGTGTGTTGCAGTGAGGATTGTGTTACAGAGAGCGTGACAGTGAGGATTGTGTTACAGAGAGTGTTACAGTGAGGATTGTGTTACAGAGAGAGAGTTACAGTGAGGATTGTGTTACAGAGAGCGTGACAGTGAGGATTGTGTTACAGAGAGTGTTACAGTGAGGATTGTGTTACAGAGAGAGTGTGACAGTGAGGATTGTGTTACAGAGAGATAGTTACAGTGAGGATTGTGTTACAGAGAGAGTGTGACAGTGAGGATTGTGTTACAGAGAGAGAGTTACAGTGAGGATTGTGTTACAGAGAGAGTGTTACAGTGAGGATTGTGTTACAGAGAGTGCGACAGTGAGGATTGTGTTACTGAGAGTGTGACAGTGAGGAGTGTGTTATAGAGAGAGTGTTACAGTGAGGATTGTGTTGCAGAGAGTGTTACAGTGAGGATTGTGTTACAGGGAGTGTTACAGTGAGGATTGTGTTACAGAGAGTGTGACAGTGAGGATTGTGTTACAGAGAGTGTAACAGTGAGGATTGTGTTACAGAGAGTGTTACAGTGAGGATTGTGTTACAGAGAGTGTTACAGTGAGGATTGTGTTACAGAGAGTGTTACAGTGAGGATTGTGTTACAGAGAGTGTTACAGTGAGGAGTGTGTTACAGAGAGAGTGTTACAGTGAGGATTGTGTTACAGAGAGTGTTAAAGTGAGGAGTGTGTTACAGAGAGAGAGTTACAGTGAGGATTGTGTTACAGAGAGTGTAACAGTGAGGATTGTGTTACAGAGAGTGTTACAGTGAGGAGTGTGTTACAGAGAGAGAGTTACAGTGAGGATTGTGTTACAGAGAGTGTAACAGTGAGGATTGTGTTACAGAGAGAGTGACAGTGAGGATTGTGTTACAGAGAGTGGAACAGTGAGGAGTGTGTTAGAGAGAGTGACAGTGAGGAGTGTGTTAGAGAGAGTGTGACAGTGAGGATTGTGTTACAGAGAGAGAGTTACAGTGAGGATTGTGTTACAGAGAGAGTGTTACAGTGAGGATTGTGTTACAGAGAGCGTGACAGTGAGGATTGTGTTACAGAGAGCGTGACAGTGAGGATTGTGTTACTGAGAGTGTTACAGTGAGGATTGTGTTACAGAGAGAGCGTGACAGTGAGGATTGTGTTACAGAGAGAGTGTTACAGTGAGGATTGTGTTACAGAGAGTGTGACAGTGAGGATTGTGTTACAGAGAGAGTGTTACAGTGAGGATTGTGTTACAGAGAGAGTGTTACAGTGAGGATTGTGTTACAGAGAGCGTGCCAGTGAGGAGTGTGTTACAGAGAGTGATACAGTGAGGATTGTGTTACAGAGAATGTGACAATGAGGATTGTGTTACAGAGAATGTGACAGTGAGGATTGTGTTACCGAGAATGTGTTGCAGTGAGGACTGTGTTACAGAGAGTTACAGTGAGGATTGTGTTACAGAGAGAGTGTTACAGTGAGGACTGTGTTACAGAGAGTGTAACAGTGAGGAGTGTGTTAGAGAGAGAGTGTTACAGTGAGGATTGTGTTACAGAGAGTGTTACAGTGAGGAGTGTGTTACAGAGAGAGAGTTACATTGAGGATTGTGTTACAGAGAGCGTGACAGTGAGGAGTGTGTTACAGAGAGAGTGTTACAGTGAGGATTGTGTTACAGAGAGTGCGACAGTGAGGATTGTGTTACTGAGAGTTTGACAGTGAGGAGTGTGTTAGAGAGAGAGTGTTACAGTGAGGATTGTGTTACAGAGAGTGTTACAGTGAGGAGTGTGTTACAGAGAGAGAGTTACAGTGAGGATTGTGTTACAGAGAGTGTAACAGTGAGGATTGTGTTACAGAGAGTGTGACAGTGAGGAGTGTGTTAGAGAGAGAGTGTTACAGTGAGGATTGTGTTACAGAGAGTGTTACAGTGAGGAGTGTGTTACAGAGAGAGAGTTACATTGAGGATTGTGTTACAGAGAGCGTGACAGTGAGGAGTGTGTTACAGAGAGTGTAACAGTGAGGAGTGTGTTAGAGAGAATGTGACAGTGAGGATTGTGTTACAGAGAGTGTGTTACAGTGAGGATTGTGTTACAGAGAGTGGAACAGTGAGGAGTGTGTTAGAGAGAGTGACAGTGAGGAGTGTGTTAGAGAGAGTGTGACAGTGAGGATTGTGTTACAGAGAGAGAGTTACAGTGAGGATTGTGTTACAGAGAGAGTGTTACAGTGAGGATTGTGTTACAGAGAGCGTGACAGTGAGGATTGTGTTACTGAGAGTGTTACAGTGAGGATTGTGTTACAGAGAGAGCGTGACAGTGAGGATTGTGTTACAGAGAGTGTGACAGTGAGGATTGTGTTACAGAGAGAGTGTTACAGTGAGGATTGTGTTACAGAGAGAGTGTTACAGTGAGGATTGTGTTACAGAGAGCGTGCCAGTGAGGAGTGTGTTACAGAGAGTGAAACAGTGAGGATTGTGTTACAGAGAATGTGACAATGAGGATTGTGTTACAGAGAGTGGAACAGTGAGGATTGTGTTACCGAGAATGTGTTGCAGTGAGGATTGTGTTACCGAGAATGTGTTGCAGTGAGGACTGTGTTACAGAGAGTTACAGTGAGGATTGTGTTACAGAGAGAGTGTTACAGTGAGGACTGTGTTACAGAGAGTGTAACAGTGAGGATTGTGTTACAGAGAGAGTGTTACAGTGAGGATTGTGTTACAGAGAGCGTGACAGTGAGGATTGTGTTACAGAGAATGTGACAGTGAGGATTGTGTTACAGAGAGTGTTACAGTGAGGATTGTGTTACAGAGAATGTGACAGTGAGGATTGTGTTACAGAGAGTGTTACAGTGAGGATTGTGTTACAAAGAGCGTGACAGTGAGGAGTGTGTTAGAGAGAGTGACAGTGAGGATTGTGTTACAGAGAATGTGTTGCAGTGAGGAGTGTGTTACAGAGAGTGGAACAGTGAGGATTGTGTTACAGAGAGAGTGTTACAGTGAGGACTGTGTTACAGAGAGTGTAACAGTGAGGATTGTGTTACAGAGAGAGTGTTACAGTGAGGATTGTGTTACAGAGAGCGTGACAGTGAGGATTGTGTTACAGAGAATGTGACAGTGAGGATTATGTTACAGAGAGTGTTACAGTGAGGATTGTGTTACAGAGAATGTGACAGTGAGGATTGTGTTACAGAGAGTGTTACAGTGAGGATTGTGTTACAAAGAGCGTGACAGTGAGGAGTGTGTTAGAGAGAGTGACAGTGAGGATTGTGTTACAGAGAATGTGTTGCAGTGAGGAGTGTGTTACAGAGAGTGGAACAGTGAGGATTGTGTTACAGAGAGAGTGTTACAGTGAGGAATGTGTTACAGAGAGAGTGTTACAGTGAGGATTGTGTTACAGAGAGTGTTACAGTGAGGATCGTGTTACAGGGAGTGTTACAGTGAGGATTGTGTTACAGAGAGAGTGTTACAGTGAGGAGTGTGTTACAGAGAGAGTGTTACAGTGAGGAGCGTGTTACAGAGAATGTGTTGCAGTGAGGACTGTGTTACAGAGAGTGGAACAGTGAGGATTGTGTTACAGAGAGAGTGTTACAGTGAGGAATGTGTTACAGAGAGAGTGTTACAGTGAGGATTGTGTTACAGAGAGTGTTACAGTGAGGATCGTGTTACAGGGAGTGTTACAGTGAGGATTGTGTTACAGAGAGAGTGTTACAGTGAGGAGTGTGTTACTGAGAGCGTAACAGTGAGGAGTGTGTTACAGAGAGTGTGTTGCAGTGAGGAGTGTGCTACAGAGAGTGTGACAGTGAGGATTGTGTTACAGAGAGTGTGACAGTGAGGATTGTGTTACAGAGAGCGTGCCAGTGAGGATTGTGTTACAGAGAATGTGACAGTGAGGATTGTGTTACAGAGAGACTGTTACAGTGAGGATTGTGTTACAGAGAATGTGACAGTGAGGATTGTGTTACAGAGAGAGTGTTACAGTGAGGATTGTGTTACAGAGAGTGTTGCAGTGAGGATTGTGTTACAGAGAGAGCGACAGTGAGGATTGTGTTACAGAGAGAGTGTAACAGTGAGGAGTGTGTTACAGAGAGAGTGTTACAGTGAGGAGCGTGTTACAGAGAGAGTGTAACAGTGAGGAGTGTGTTACAGAGAGAGTGTTACAGTGAGGAGCGTGTTACAGAGAGAGTGTTACAGTGAGGATTGTGTTACAGAGAGAGTGTTACAGTGAGGATTGTGTTACAGAGAGTGTGACAGTGAGGAGTGTGTTCGAGAGTGTTACAGTGAGGATTGTGTTACAGAGAGTGTAACAGTGAGGAGTGTGTTACAGAGAGTGTTACAGTGAGGAGTGTGTTAGAGAGAGAGAGTTACAGTGAGGATTGTGTTACAGAGAGAGTGTTACAGTGAGGATTGTGTTACAGAGAGAGTGTTACAGTGAGGATTGTGTTACAGAGAGTGTTACAGTGAGGAGTGTGTTAGAGAGAGAGAGTTACAGTGAGGATTGTGTTACAGAGAGAGTGTTACAGTGAGGATTGTGTTACAGAGAGAGTGTTACAGTGAGGATTGTGTTACAGAGAGCGTGACAGTGAGGATTGTGTTACAGAGAGTGTTACAGTGAGGATTGTGTTACAGAGAGAGTGTGACAGTGAGGATTGTGTTACAGAGAGAGAGTTACAGTGAGGATTGTGTTACAGAGAGAGTGTAACAGTGAGGAGTGTGTTACAGAGAGAGTGTTACAGTGAGGATTGTGTTACAGAGAGAGTGACAGTGAGGATTGTGTTACAGAGAGTGTGACAGTGAGGAGTGTGTTCGAGAGTGTTACAGTGAGGATTGTGTTACAGAGAGTGTAACAGTGAGGAGTGTGTTACAGAGAGTGTTACAGTGAGGAGTGTGTTAGAGAGAGAGAGTTACAGTGAGGATTGTGTTACAGAGAGAGTGTTACAGTGAGGATTGTGTTACAGAGAGAGTGTTACAGTGAGGATTGTGTTACAGAGAGCGTGACAGTGAGGATTGTGTTACAGAGAGTGTTACAGTGAGGATTGTGTTACAGAGAGAGTGTGACAGTGAGGATTGAGTTACAGAGAGTGTAACAGTGAGGAGTGTGTTAGAGAGAGTGACAGTGAGGATTGTGTTACAGAGAGTGGAACAGTGAGGAGTGTGTTAGAGAGAGTGACAGTGAGGAGTGTGTTAGAGAGAGTGTGACAGTGAGGATTGTGTTACAGAGAGAGAGTTACAGTGAGGATTGTGTTACAGAGAGAGTGTTACAGTGAGGATTGTGTTACAGAGAGCGTGACAGTGAGGATTGTGTTACAGAGAGCGTGACAGTGAGGATTGTGTTACTGAGAGTGTTACAGTGAGGATTGTGTTACAGAGAGAGCGTGACAGTGAGGATTGTGTTACAGAGAGAGTGTTACAGTGAGGATTGTGTTACAGAGAGTGTGACAGTGAGGATTGTGTTACAGAGAGAGTGTTACAGTGAGGATTGTGTTACAGAGAGAGTGTTACAGTGAGGAATGTGTTACAGAGAGCGTGCCAGTGAGGAGTGTGTTACAGAGAGTGATACAGTGAGGATTGTGTTACAGAGAATGTGACAATGAGGATTGTGTTACAGAGAATGTGACAGTGAGGATTGTGTTACCGAGAATGTGTTGCAGTGAGGACTGTGTTACAGAGAGTTACAGTGAGGATTGTGTTACAGAGAGAGTGTTACAGTGAGGACTGTGTTACAGAGAGTGTAACAGTGAGGATTGTGTTACAGAGAGAGTGTTACAGTGAGGATTGTGTTACAGAGAGTGCGACAGTGAGGATTGTGTTACTGAGAGTGTGACAGTGAGGAGTGTGTTAGAGAGAGAGTGTTACAGTGAGGATTGTGTTACAGAGAGTGTTACAGTGAGGAGTGTGTTACAGAGAGAGAGTTACAGTGAGGATTGTGTTACAGAGAGTGTAACAGTGAGGATTGTGTTACAGAGAGTGTGACAGTGAGGAGTGTGTTAGAGAGAGAGTGTTACAGTGAGGATTGTGTTACAGAGAGTGTTACAGTGAGGAGTGTGTTACAGAGAGAGAGTTACATTGAGGATTGTGTTACAGAGAGCGTGACAGTGAGGAGTGTGTTACAGAGAGTGAAACAGTGAGGATTGTGTTACAGAGAATGTGACAATGAGGATTGTGTTACAGAGAGTGGAACAGTGAGGATTGTGTTACCGAGAATGTGTTGCAGTGAGGATTGTGTTACCGAGAATGTGTTGCAGTGAGGACTGTGTTACAGAGAGTTACAGTGAGGATTGTGTTACAGAGAGAGTGTTACAGTGAGGACTGTGTTACAGAGAGTGTAACAGTGAGGATTGTGTTACAGAGAGAGTGTTACAGTGAGGATTGTGTTACAGAGAGCGTGACAGTGAGGATTGTGTTACAGAGAATGTGACAGTGAGGATTGTGTTACAGAGAGTGTTACAGTGAGGATTGTGTTACAGAGAATGTGACAGTGAGGATTGTGTTACAGAGAGTGTTACAGTGAGGATTGTGTTACAAAGAGCGTGACAGTGAGGAGTGTGTTAGAGAGAGTGACAGTGAGGATTGTGTTACAGAGAATGTGTTGCAGTGAGGAGTGTGTTACAGAGAGTGGAACAGTGAGGATTGTGTTACAGAGAGAGTGTTACAGTGAGGACTGTGTTACAGAGAGTGTAACAGTGAGGATTGTGTTACAGAGAGAGTGTTACAGTGAGGATTGTGTTACAGAGAGCGTGACAGTGAGGATTGTGTTACAGAGAATGTGACAGTGAGGATTATGTTACAGAGAGTGTTACAGTGAGGATTGTGTTACAGAGAATGTGACAGTGAGGATTGTGTTACAGAGAGTGTTACAGTGAGGATTGTGTTACAAAGAGCGTGACAGTGAGGAGTGTGTTAGAGAGAGTGACAGTGAGGATTGTGTTACAGAGAATGTGTTGCAGTGAGGAGTGTGTTACAGAGAGTGGAACAGTGAGGATTGTGTTACAGAGAGAGTGTTACAGTGAGGAATGTGTTACAGAGAGAGTGTTACAGTGAGGATTGTGTTACAGAGAGTGTTACAGTGAGGATCGTGTTACAGGGAGTGTTACAGTGAGGATTGTGTTACAGAGAGAGTGTTACAGTGAGGAGTGTGTTACAGAGAGAGTGTTACAGTGAGGAGCGTGTTACAGAGAATGTGTTGCAGTGAGGACTGTGTTACAGAGAGTGGAACAGTGAGGATTGTGTTACAGAGAGAGTGTTACAGTGAGGAATGTGTTACAGAGAGAGTGTTACAGTGAGGATTGTGTTACAGAGAGTGTTACAGTGAGGATCGTGTTACAGGGAGTGTTACAGTGAGGATTGTGTTACAGAGAGAGTGTTACAGTGAGGAGTGTGTTACTGAGAGCGTAACAGTGAGGAGTGTGTTACAGAGAGTGTGTTGCAGTGAGGAGTGTGCTACAGAGAGTGTGACAGTGAGGATTGTGTTACAGAGAGTGTGACAGTGAGGATTGTGTTACAGAGAGCGTGCCAGTGAGGATTGTGTTACAGAGAATGTGACAGTGAGGATTGTGTTACAGAGAGAGTGTTACAGTGAGGATTGTGTTACAGAGAATGTGACAGTGAGGATTGTGTTACAGAGAGAGTGTTACAGTGAGGATTGTGTTACAGAGAGTGTTGCAGTGAGGATTGTGTTACAGAGAGAGCGACAGTGAGGATTGTGTTACAGAGAGAGTGTAACAGTGAGGAGTGTGTTACAGAGAGAGTGTTACAGTGAGGAGCGTGTTACAGAGAGAGTGTAACAGTGAGGAGTGTGTTACAGAGAGAGTGTTACAGTGAGGAGCGTGTTACAGAGAGAGTGTTACAGTGAGGATTGTGTTACAGAGAGAGTGTTACAGTGAGGATTGTGTTACAGAGAGTGTGACAGTGAGGAGTGTGTTCGAGAGTGTTACAGTGAGGATTGTGTTACAGAGAGTGTAACAGTGAGGAGTGTGTTACAGAGAGTGTTACAGTGAGGAGTGTGTTAGAGAGAGAGAGTTACAGTGAGGATTGTGTTACAGAGAGAGTGTTACAGTGAGGATTGTGTTACAGAGAGAGTGTTACAGTGAGGATTGTGTTACAGAGAGTGTTACAGTGAGGAGTGTGTTAGAGAGAGAGAGTTACAGTGAGGATTGTGTTACAGAGAGAGTGTTACAGTGAGGATTGTGTTACAGAGAGAGTGTTACAGTGAGGATTGTGTTACAGAGAGCGTGACAGTGAGGATTGTGTTACAGAGAGTGTTACAGTGAGGATTGTGTTACAGAGAGAGTGTGACAGTGAGGATTGTGTTACAGAGAGAGAGTTACAGTGAGGATTGTGTTACAGAGAGAGTGTAACAGTGAGGAGTGTGTTACAGAGAGAGTGTTACAGTGAGGATTGTGTTACAGAGAGAGTGACAGTGAGGATTGTGTTACAGAGAGTGTGACAGTGAGGAGTGTGTTCGAGAGTGTTACAGTGAGGATTGTGTTACAGAGAGTGTAACAGTGAGGAGTGTGTTACAGAGAGTGTTACAGTGAGGAGTGTGTTAGAGAGAGAGAGTTACAGTGAGGATTGTGTTACAGAGAGAGTGTTACAGTGAGGATTGTGTTACAGAGAGAGTGTTACAGTGAGGATTGTGTTACAGAGAGCGTGACAGTGAGGATTGTGTTACAGAGAGTGTTACAGTGAGGATTGTGTTACAGAGAGAGTGTGACAGTGAGGATTGAGTTACAGAGAGTGTAACAGTGAGGAGTGTGTTAGAGAGAGTGACAGTGAGGATTGTGTTACAGAGAGTGGAACAGTGAGGAGTGTGTTAGAGAGAGTGACAGTGAGGAGTGTGTTAGAGAGAGTGTGACAGTGAGGATTGTGTTACAGAGAGAGAGTTACAGTGAGGATTGTGTTACAGAGAGAGTGTTACAGTGAGGATTGTGTTACAGAGAGCGTGACAGTGAGGATTGTGTTACAGAGAGCGTGACAGTGAGGATTGTGTTACTGAGAGTGTTACAGTGAGGATTGTGTTACAGAGAGAGCGTGACAGTGAGGATTGTGTTACAGAGAGAGTGTTACAGTGAGGATTGTGTTACAGAGAGTGTGACAGTGAGGATTGTGTTACAGAGAGAGTGTTACAGTGAGGATTGTGTTACAGAGAGAGTGTTACAGTGAGGAATGTGTTACAGAGAGCGTGCCAGTGAGGAGTGTGTTACAGAGAGTGATACAGTGAGGATTGTGTTACAGAGAATGTGACAATGAGGATTGTGTTACAGAGAATGTGACAGTGAGGATTGTGTTACCGAGAATGTGTTGCAGTGAGGACTGTGTTACAGAGAGTTACAGTGAGGATTGTGTTACAGAGAGAGTGTTACAGTGAGGACTGTGTTACAGAGAGTGTAACAGTGAGGATTGTGTTACAGAGAGAGTGTTACAGTGAGGATTGTGTTACAGAGAGTGCGACAGTGAGGATTGTGTTACTGAGAGTGTGACAGTGAGGAGTGTGTTAGAGAGAGAGTGTTACAGTGAGGATTGTGTTACAGAGAGTGTTACAGTGAGGAGTGTGTTACAGAGAGAGAGTTACAGTGAGGATTGTGTTACAGAGAGTGTAACAGTGAGGATTGTGTTACAGAGAGTGTGACAGTGAGGAGTGTGTTAGAGAGAGAGTGTTACAGTGAGGATTGTGTTACAGAGAGTGTTACAGTGAGGAGTGTGTTACAGAGAGAGAGTTACATTGAGGATTGTGTTACAGAGAGCGTGACAGTGAGGAGTGTGTTACAGAGAGTGTAACAGTGAGGAGTGTGTTAGAGAGAATGTGACAGTGAGGATTGTGTTACAGAGAGTGTGTTACAGTGAGGATTGTGTTACAGAGAGTGTAACAGTGAGGATTGTGTTACAGAGAGTGGAACAGTGAGGAGTGTGTTAGAGAGAGTGACAGTGAGGAGTGTGTTGGAGAGAGTGTGACAGTGAGGATTGTGTTACAGAGAGAGAGTTACAGTGAGGATTGTGTTACAGAGAGAGTGTTACAGTGAGGATTGTGTTACAGAGAGCGTGACAGTGAGGATTGTGTTACTGAGAGTGTTACAGTGAGGATTGTGTTACAGAGAGAGCGTGACAGTGAGGATTGTGTTACAGAGAGAGTGTTACAGTGAGGATTGTGTTACAGAGAGTGTGACAGTGAGGATTGTGTTACAGAGAGAGTGTTACAGTGAGGATTGTGTTACAGAGAGAGTGTTACAGTGAGGATTGTGTTACAGAGAGCGTGCCAGTGAGGAGTGTGTTACAGAGAGTGATACAGTGAGGATTGTGTTACAGAGAATGTGACAATGAAGATTGTGTTACAGAGAATGTGACAGTGAGGATTGTGTTACCGAGAATGTGTTGCAGTGAGGACTGTGTTACAGAGAGTTACAGTGAGGATTGTGTTACAGAGAGAGTGTTACAGTGAGGACTGTGTTACAGAGAGTGTAACAGTGAGGAGTGTGTTAGAGAGAGAGTGTTACAGTGAGGATTGTGTTACAGAGAGTGTTACAGTGAGGAGTGTGTTACAGAGAGAGAGTTACATTGAGGATTGTGTTACAGAGAGCGTGACAGTGAGGAGTGTGTTACAGAGAGAGTGTTACAGTGAGGATTGTGTTACAGAGAGTGCGACAGTGAGGATTGTGTTACTGAGAGTTTGACAGTGAGGAGTGTGTTAGAGAGAGAGTGTTACAGTGAGGATTGTGTTACAGAGAGTGTTACAGTGAGGAGTGTGTTACAGAGAGAGAGTTACAGTGAGGATTGTGTTACAGAGAGTGTAACAGTGAGGATTGTGTTACAGAGAGTGTGACAGTGAGGAGTGTGTTAGAGAGAGAGTGTTACAGTGAGGATTGTGTTACAGAGAGTGTTACAGTGAGGAGTGTGTTACAGAGAGAGAGTTATATTGAGGATTGTGTTACAGAGAGCGTGACAGTGAGGAGTGTGTTACAGAGAGTGTAACAGTGAGGAGTGTGTTAGAGAGAATGTGACAGTGAGGATTGTGTTACAGAGAGTGTGTTACAGTGAGGATTGTGTTACAGAGAGTGGAACAGTGAGGAGTGTGTTAGAGAGAGTGACAGTGAGGAGTGTGTTAGAGAGAGTGTGACAGTGAGGATTGTGTTACAGAGAGAGAGTTACAGTGAGGATTGTGTTACAGAGAGAGTGTTACAGTGAGGATTGTGTTACAGAGAGCGTGACAGTGAGGATTGTGTTACTGAGAGTGTTACAGTGAGGATTGTGTTACAGAGAGAGCGTGACAGTGAGGATTGTGTTACAGAGAGTGTGACAGTGAGGATTGTGTTACAGAGAGAGTGTTACAGTGAGGATTGTGTTACAGAGAGAGTGTTACAGTGAGGATTGTGTTACAGAGAGCGTGCCAGTGAGGAGTGTGTTACAGAGAGTGAAACAGTGAGGATTGTGTTACAGAGAATGTGACAATGAGGATTGTGTTACAGAGAGTGGAACAGTGAGGATTGTGTTACCGAGAATGTGTTGCAGTGAGGATTGTGTTACCGAGAATGTGTTGCAGTGAGGACTGTGTTACAGAGAGTTACAGTGAGGATTGTGTTACAGAGAGAGTGTTACAGTGAGGACTGTGTTACAGAGAGTGTAACAGTGAGGATTGTGTTACAGAGAGAGTGTTACAGTGAGGATTGTGTTACAGAGAGCGTGACAGTGAGGATTGTGTTACAGAGAATGTGACAGTGAGGATTGTGTTACAGAGAGTGTTACAGTGAGGATTGTGTTACAGAGAATGTGACAGTGAGGATTGTGTTACAGAGAGTGTTACAGTGAGGATTGTGTTACAAAGAGCGTGACAGTGAGGAGTGTGTTAGAGAGAGTGACAGTGAGAATTGTGTTACAGAGAATGTGTTGCAGTGAGGAGTGTGTTACAGAGAGTGGAACAGTGAGGATTGTGTTACAGAGAGAGTGTTACAGTGAGGACTGTGTTACAGAGAGTGTAACAGTGAGGATTGTGTTACAGAGAGAGTGTTACAGTGAGGATTGTGTTACAGAGAGCGTGACAGTGAGGATTGTGTTACAGAGAATGTGACAGTGAGGATTGTGTTACAGAGAGTGTTACAGTGAGGATTGTGTTACAGAGAATGTGACAGTGAGGATTGTGTTACAGAGAGTGTT
The DNA here is from genome assembly GCF_047496885.1 of Scyliorhinus torazame. NCBI lineage: Eukaryota > Metazoa > Chordata > Chondrichthyes > Carcharhiniformes > Scyliorhinidae > Scyliorhinus > Scyliorhinus torazame. The sequence goes on along the minus strand of NC_092720.1, from coordinate 212,215,403 downwards.
ACAGTGAGGATTGTGTTACAAAGAGCGTGACAGTGAGGAGTGTGTTAGAGAGAGTGACAGTGAGGATTGTGTTACAGAGAATGTGTTGCAGTGAGGAGTGTGTTACAGAGAGTGGAACAGTGAGGATTGTGTTACAGAGAGAGTGTTACAGTGAGGAATGTGTTACAGAGAGAGTGTTACAGTGAGGATTGTGTTACAGAGAGTGTTACAGTGAGGATCGTGTTACAGGGAGTGTTACAGTGAGGATTGTGTTAAAGAGAGAGTGTTACAGTGAGGAGTGTGTTACAGAGAGAGTGTTACAGTGAGGAGCGTGTTACAGAGAATGTGTTGCAGTGAGGACTGTGTTACAGAGAGTGGAACAGTGAGGATTGTGTTACAGAGAGAGTGTTACAGTGAGGAATGTGTTACAGAGAGAGTGTTACAGTGAGGATTGTGTTACAGAGAGTGTTACAGTGAGGATCGTGTTACAGGGAGTGTTACAGTGAGGATTGTGTTACAGAGAGAGTGTTACAGTGAGGAGTGTGTTACTGAGAGCGTAACAGTGAGGAGTGTGTTACAGAGAGTGTGTTGCAGTGAGGAGTGTGCTACAGAGAGTGTGACAGTGAGGATTGTGTTACAGAGAGTGTGACAGTGAGGATTGTGTTACAGAGAGCGTGCCAGTGAGGATTGTGTTACAGAGAATGTGACAGTGAGGATTGTGTTACAGAGAGAGTGTTACAGTGAGGATTGTGTTACAGAGAATGTGACAGTGAGGATTGTGTTACAGAGAGAGTGTTACAGTGAGGATTGTGTTACAGAGAGTGTTGCAGTGAGGATTGTGTTACAGAGAGAGCGACAGTGAGGATTGTGTTACAGAGAGAGTGTAACAGTGAGGAGTGTGTTACAGAGAGAGTGTTACAGTGAGGAGCGTGTTACAGAGAGAGTGTAACAGTGAGGAGTGTGTTACAGAGAGAGTGTTACAGTGAGGAGCGTGTTACAGAGAGAGTGTTACAGTGAGGAGCGTGTTACAGAGAGAGTGTTACAGTGAGGATTGTGTTACAGAGAGAGTGTTACAGTGAGGATTGTGTTACAGAGAGTGTGACAGTGAGGAGTGTGTTCGAGAGTGTTACAGTGAGGATTGTGTTACAGAGAGTGTAACAGTGAGGAGTGTGTTACAGAGAGTGTTACAGTGAGGAGTGTGTTAGAGAGAGAGAGTTACAGTGAGGATTGTGTTACAGAGAGAGTGTTACAGTGAGGATTGTGTTACAGAGAGAGTGTTACAGTGAGGATTGTGTTACAGAGAGTGTTACAGTGAGGAGTGTGTTAGAGAGAGAGAGTTACAGTGAGGATTGTGTTACAGAGAGAGTGTTACAGTGAGGATTGTGTTACAGAGAGAGTGTTACAGTGAGGATTGTGTTACAGAGAGCGTGAGAGTGAGGATTGTGTTACAGAGAGTGTTACAGTGAGGATTGTGTTACAGAGAGAGTGTGACAGTGAGGATTGTGTTACAGAGAGAGAGTTACAGTGAGGATTGTGTTACAGAGAGAGTGTAACAGTGAGGAGTGTGTTACAGAGAGAGTGTTACAGTGAGGATTGTGTTACAGAGAGAGTGACAGTGAGGATTGTGTTACAGAGAGTGTGACAGTGAGGAGTGTGTTCGAGAGTGTTACAGTGAGGATTGTGTTACAGAGAGTGTAACAGTGAGGAGTGTGTTACAGAGAGTGTTACAGTGAGGAGTGTGTTAGAGAGAGAGAGTTACAGTGAGGATTGTGTTACAGAGAGAGTGTTACAGTGAGGATTGTGTTACAGAGAGAGTGTTACAGTGAGGATTGTGTTACAGAGAGCGTGACAGTGAGGATTGTGTTACAGAGAGTGTTACAGTGAGGATTGTGTTACAGAGAGAGTGTGACAGTGAGGATTGAGTTACAGAGAGTGTAACAGTGAGGAGTGTGTTAGAGAGAGTGTCAGTGAGGATTGTGTTACAGAGAGTGGAACAGTGAGGAGTGTGTTAGAGAGAGTGACAGTGAGGAGTGTGTTAGAGAGAGTGTGACAGTGAGGATTGTGTTACAGAGAGAGAGTTACAGTGAGGATTGTGTTACAGAGAGAGTGTTACAGTGAGGATTGTGTTACAGAGAGCGTGACAGTGAGGATTGTGTTACAGAGAGCGTGACAGTGAGGATTGTGTTACTGAGAGTGTTACAGTGAGGATTGTGTTACAGAGAGAGCGTGACAGTGAGGATTGTGTTACAGAGAGAGTGTTACAGTGAGGATTGTGTTACAGAGAGTGTGACAGTGAGGATTGTGTTACAGAGAGAGTGTTACAGTGAGGATTGTGTTACAGAGAGAGTGTTACAGTGAGGAATGTGTTACAGAGAGCGTGCCAGTGAGGAGTGTGTTACAGAGAGTGATACAGTGAGGATTGTGTTACAGAGAATGTGACAATGAGGATTGTGTTACAGAGAATGTGACAGTGAGGATTGTGTTACCGAGAATGTGTTGCAGTGAGGACTGTGTTACAGAGAGTTACAGTGAGGATTGTGTTACAGAGAGAGTGTTACAGTGAGGACTGTGTTACAGAGAGTGTAACAGTGAGGATTGTGTTACAGAGAGAGTGTTACAGTGAGGATTGTGTTACAGAGAGTGCGACAGTGAGGATTGTGTTACTGAGAGTGTGACAGTGAGGAGTGTGTTAGAGAGAGAGTGTTACAGTGAGGATTGTGTTACAGAGAGTGTTACAGTGAGGAGTGTGTTCCAGAGAGAGAGTTACAGTGAGGATTGTGTTACAGAGAGTGTAACAGTGAGGATTGTGTTACAGAGAGTGTGACAGTGAGGAGTGTGTTAGAGAGAGAGTGTTACAGTGAGGATTGTGTTACAGAGAGTGTTACAGTGAGGAGTGTGTTACAGAGAGAGAGTTACATTGAGGATTGTGTTACAGAGAGCGTGACAGTGAGGAGTGTGTTACAGAGAGTGTAACAGTGAGGAGTGTGTTAGAGAGAATGTGACAGTGAGGATTGTGTTACAGAGAGTGTGTTACAGTGAGGATTGTGTTACAGAGAGTGTAACAGTGAGGATTGTGTTACAGAGAGTGGAACAGTGAGGAGTGTGTTAGAGAGAGTGACAGTGAGGAGTGTGTTGGAGAGAGTGTGACAGTGAGGATTGTGTTACAGAGAGAGAGTTACAGTGAGGATTGTGTTACAGAGAGAGTGTTACAGTGAGGATTGTGTTACAGAGAGCGTGACAGTGAGGATTGTGTTACAGAGAGCGTGACAGTGAGGATTGTGTTACTGAGAGTGTTACAGTGAGGATTGTGTTACAGAGAGAGCGTGACAGTGAGGATTGTGTTACAGAGAGTGTGACAGTGAGGATTGTGTTACAGAGAGAGTGTTACAGTGAGGATTGTGTTACAGAGAGAGTGTTACAGTGAGGATTGTGTTACAGAGAGCGTGCCAGTGAGGAGTGTGTTACAGAGAGTGATACAGTGAGGATTGTGTTACAGAGAATGTGACAATGAGGATTGTGTTACAGAGAGTGGAACAGTGAGGATTGTGTTACCGAGAATGTGTTGCAGTGAGGACTGTGTTACAGAGAGTTACAGTGAGGATTGTGTTACAGAGAGAGTGTTACAGTGAGGACTGTGTTACAGAGAGTGTAACAGTGAGGATTGTGTTACAGAGAGAGTGTTACAGTGAGGATTGTGTTACAGAGAGCGTGACAGTGAGGATTGTGTTACAGAGAATGTGACAGTGAGGATTGTGTTACAGAGAGTGTTACAGTGAGGATTGTGTTACAGAGAATGTGACAGTGAGGATTGTGTTACAGAGAGTGTTACAGTGAGGATTGTGTTACAAAGAGCGTGACAGTGAGGAGTGTGTTAGAGAGAGTGACAGTGAGGATTGTGTTACAGAGAATGTGTTGCAGTGAGGAGTGTGTTACAGAGAGTGGAACAGTGAGGATTGTGTTACAGAGAGAGTGTTACAGTGAGGAATGTGTAACAGAGAGAGTGTTACAGTGAGGATTGTGTTACAGAGTGTTACAGTGAGGATCGTGTTACAGGGAGTGTTACAGTGAGGATTGTGTTACAGAGAGAGTGTTACAGTGAGGAGCGTGTTACAGAGAATGTGTTGCAGTGAGAACTGTGTTACAGAGAGTGGAACAGTGAGGATTGTGTTACAGAGAGAGTGTTACAGTGAGGAATGTGTTACAGAGAGAGTGTTACAGTGAGGATTGTGTTACAGAGAGTGTTACAGTGAGGATCGTGTTACAGGGAGTGTTACAGTGAGGATTGTGTTACAGAGAGAGTGTTACAGTGAGGAGTGTGTTACTGAGAGCGTTACAGTGAGGAGTGTGTTACAGAGAGTGTGTTGCAGTGAGGAGTGTGCTACAGAGAGTGTGACAGTGAGGATTGTGTTACAGAGAGCGTGCCAGTGAGGATTGTGTTACAGAGAATGTGACAGTGAGGATTGTGTTACAGAGAGAGTGTTACAGTGAGGATTGTGTTACAGAGAATGTGACAGTGAGGATTGTGTTACAGAGAGAGTGTTACAGTGAGGATTGTGTTACAGAGAGAGCGACAGTGAGGATTGTGTTACAGAGAGAGTGTAACAGTGAGGAGTGTGTTACAGAGAGAGTGTTACAGTGAGGAGCGTGTTACAGAGAGAGTGTAACAGTGAGGAGTGTGTTACAGAGAGAGTGTTACAGTGAGGAGCGTGTTACAGAGAGAGTGTTACAGTGAGGAGCGTGTTACAGAGAGAGTGTTACAGTGAGGATTGTGTTACAGAGAGAGTGTTACAGTGAGGATTGTGTTACAGAGAGTGTGATAGTGAGGAGTGTGTTCGAGAGTGTTACAGTGAGGATTGTGTTACAGAGAGTGTAACAGTGAGGAGTGTGTTACAGAGAGTGTTACAGTGAGGAGTGTGTTAGAGAGAGAGAGTTACAGTGAGGATTGTGTTACAGAGAGAGTGTTACAGTGAGGATTGTGTTACAGAGAGAGTGTTACAGTGAGGATTGTGTTACAGAGAGTGTTACAGTGAGGAGTGTGTTAGAGAGAGAGAGTTACAGTGAGGATTGTGTTACAGAGAGAGTGTTACAGTGAGGATTGTGTTACAGAGAGAGTGTTACAGTGAGGATTGTGTTACAGAGAGCGTGACAGTGAGGATTGTGTTACAGAGAGTGTTACAGTGAGGATTGTGTTACAGAGAGAGTGTGACAGTGAGGATTGTGTTACAGAGAGAGAGTTACAGTGAGGATTGTGTTACAGAGAGAGTGTAACAGTGAGGAGTGTGTTACAGAGAGAGTGTTACAGTGAGGATTGTGTTACAGAGAGAGTGACAGTGAGGATTGTGTTACAGAGAGTGTGACAGTGAGGAGTGTGTTCGAGAGTGTTACAGTGAGGATTGTGTTACAGAGAGTGTAACAGTGAGGAGTGTGTTACAGAGAGTGTTACAGTGAGGAGTGTGTTAGAGAGAGAGAGTTACAGTGAGGATTGTGTTACAGAGAGAGTGTTACAGTGAGGATTGTGTTACAGAGAGAGTGTTACAGTGAGGATTGTGTTACAGAGAGCGTGACAGTGAGGATTGTGTTACAGAGAGTGTTACAGTGAGGATTGTGTTACAGAGAGAGTGTGACAGTGAGGATTGTGTTACAGAGAGAGAGTTACAGTGAGGATTGTGTTACAGAGAGAGTGTGACAGTGAGGATTGTGTTACAGAGAGAGAGTTACAGTGAGGATTGTGTTACAGAGAGAGTGTGACAGTGAGGATTGTGTTACAGAGAGAGAGTTACAGTGAGGATTGTGTTACAGAGAGAGTGTTACAGTGAGGATTGTGTTACAGAGAGTGCGACAGTGAGGATTGTGTTACTGAGAGTGTGGCAGTGAGGAGTGTGTTAGAGAGAGAGTGTTACAGTGAGGATTGTGTTACAGAGAGTGTTACAGTGAGGAGTGTGTTACAGAGAGAGAGCTGCAGTGAGGATTGTGTTACAGAGAGTGTGACAGTGAGGATTGTGTTACAGAGAGTGTAACAGTGAGGATTGTGTTACAGAGAGTGTTACAGTGAGGATTGTGTTACAGAGAGTGTTACAGTGAGGATTGTGTTACAGAGAGTGTTACAGTGAGGATTGTGTTACAGAGAGTGTTACCGTGAGGAGTGTGTTACAGAGAGAGTGTTACAGTGAGGATTGTGTTACAGAGAGTGTTACAGTGAGGAGTGTGTTACAGAGAGAGAGTTACAGTGAGGATTGTGTTACAGAGAGTGTAACAGTGAGGATTGTGTTACAGAGAGTGTGACAGTGAGGAGTGTGTTAGAGAGAGAGTGTTACAGTGAGGATTGTGTTACAGAGAGTGTTACAGTGAGGATTGTGTTACAGAGAGTGTTACAGTGAGGAGTGTGTTACAGAGAGAGAGTTACAGTGAGGATTGAGTTACAGAGAGTGTAACAGTGAGGAGTGTGTTAGAGAGAGTGACAGTGAGGATTGTGTTACAGAGAGTGTAACAGTGAGGATTGTGTTACAGAGAGTGGAACAGTGAGGAGTGTGTTACAGAGAGAGTGTTACAGTGAGGATTGTGTTACAGAGAGAGAGTTACAGTGAGGATTGTGTTACAGAGAGAGTGTTACAGTGAGGATTGTGTTACAGAGAGCGTGACAGTGAGGATTGTGTTACAGAGAGCGTGACAGTGAGGATTGTGTTACTGAGAGTGTTACAGTGAGGATTGTGTTACACAGAGAGCGTGACAGTGAGGATTGTGTTACACAGAGAGTGTTACAGTGTCGATTGTGTTACAGAGAGTGTGACAGTGAGGATTGTGTTACAGAGAGAGAGTTACAGTGAGGATTGTGTTACAGAGAGAGTGTTACAGTGAGGATTGTGTTACAGAGAGAGTGTTACAGTGAGGACTGTGTTACAGAGAGTGTAACAGTGAGGATTGTGTTACAGAGAGAGTGTTACAGTGAGGATTGTGTTACAGAGAGCGTGACAGTGAGGATTGTGTTACAGAGAATGTGACAGTGAGGATTGTGTTACAGAGAGTGTTACAGTGAGGATTGTGTTACAGAGAATGTGACAGTGAGGATTGTGTTACAGAGAGTGTTACAGTGAGGATTGTGTTACAAAGAGCGTGACAGTGAGGAGTGTGTTAGAGAGAGTGACAGTGAGGATTGTGTTACAGAGAATGTGTTGCAGTGAGGAGTGTGTTACAGAGAGTGGAACAGTGAGGATTGTGTTACAGAGAGAGTGTTACAGTGAGGAATGTGTTACAGAGAGAGTGTTACAGTGAGGATTGTGTTACAGAGAGTGTTACAGTGAGGATCGTGTTACAGGGAGTGTTACAGTGAGGATTGTGTTACAGAGAGAGTGTTACAGTGAGGAGTGTGTTACAGAGAGAGTGTTACAGTGAGGAGCGTGTTACAGAGAATGTGTTGCAGTGAGAACTGTGTTACAGAGAGTGGAACAGTGAGGATTGTGTTACAGAGAGAGTGTTACAGTGAGGAATGTGTTACAGAGAGAGTGTTACAGTGAGGATTGTGTTACAGAGAGTGTTACAGTGAGGATCGTGTTACAGGGAGTGTTACAGTGAGGATTGTGTTACAGAGAGAGTGTTACAGTGAGGAGTGTGTTACTGAGAGCGTAACAGTGAGGAGTGTGTTACAGAGAGTGTGTTGCAGTGAGGAGTGTGCTACAGAGAGTGTGACAGTGAGGATTGTGTTACAGAGAGTGTGACAGTGAGGATTGTGTTACAGAGAGCGTGCCAGTGAGGATTGTGTTACAGAGAATGTGACAGTTAGGATTGTGTTACAGAGAGAGTGTTACAGTGAGGATTGTGTTACAGAGAATGTGACAGTGAGGATTGTGTTACAGAGAGAGTGTTACAGTGAGGATTGTGTTACAGAGAGTGTTGCAGTGAGGATTGTGTTACAGAGAGAGCGACAGTGAGGATTGTGTTACAGAGAGAGTGTAACAGTGAGGAGTGTGTTACAGAGAGAGTGTTACAGTGAGGAGCGTGTTACAGAGAGAGTGTAACAGTGAGGAGTGTGTTACAGAGAGAGTGTTACAGTGAGGAGCGTGTTACAGAGAGAGTGTTACAGTGAGGAGCGTGTTACAGAGAGAGTGTTACAGTGAGGATTGTGTTACAGAGAGAGTGTTACAGTGAGGATTGTGTTACAGAGAGTGTGACAGTGAGGAGTGTGTTCGAGAGTGTTACAGTGAGGATTGTGTTACAGAGAGTGTAACAGTGAGGAGTGTGTTACAGAGAGTGTTACAGTGAGGAGTGTGTTAGAGAGAGAGAGTTACAGTGAGGATTGTGTTACAGAGAGAGTGTTACAGTGAGGATTGTGTTACAGAGAGAGTGTTACAGTGAGGATTGTGTTACAGAGAGTGTTACAGTGAGGAGTGTGTTAGAGAGAGAGAGTTACAGTGAGGATTGTGTTACAGAGAGAGTGTTACAGTGAGGATTGTGTTACAGAGAGAGTGTTACAGTGAGGATTGTGTTACAGAGAGCGTGACAGTGAGGATTGTGTTACAGAGAGTGTTACAGTGAGGATTGTGTTACAGAGAGAGTGTGACAGTGAGGATTGTGTTACAGAGAGAGAGTTACAGTGAGGATTGTGTTACAGAGAGAGTGTAACAGTGAGGAGTGTGTTACAGAGAGAGTGTTACAGTGAGGATTGTGTTACAGAGAGAGTGACAGTGAGGATTGTGTTACAGAGAGTGTGACAGTGAGGAGTGTGTTCGAGAGTGTTACAGTGAGGATTGTGTTACAGAGAGTGTAACAGTGAGGAGTGTGTTACAGAGAGTGTTACAGTGAGGAGTGTGTTAGAGAGAGAGAGTTACAGTGAGGATTGTGTTACAGAGAGAGTGTTACAGTGAGGATTGTGTTACAGAGAGAGTGTTACAGTGAGGATTGTGTTACAGAGAGTGTGACAGTGAGGATTGTGTTACAGAGAGTGTTACAGTGAGGATTGTGTTACAGAGAGAGTGTGACAGTGAGGATTGTGTTACAGAGAGAGAGTTACAGTGAGGATTGTGTTACAGAGAGAGTGTGACAGTGAGGATTGTGTTACAGAGAGAGAGTTACAGTGAGGATTGTGTTACAGAGAGAGTGTGACAGTGAGGATTGTGTTACAGAGAGAGAGTTACAGTGAGGATTGTGTTACAGAGAGAGTGTTACAGTGAGGATTGTGTTACAGAGAGTGCGACAGTGAGGATTGTGTTACTGAGAGTGTGACAGTGAGGAGTGTGTTAGAGAGAGAGTGTTACAGTGAGGATTGTGTTACAGAGAGTGTTACAGTGAGGAGTGTGTTACAGAGAGAGAGTTGCAGTGAGGATTGTGTTACAGAGAGTGTGACAGTGAGGATTGTGTTACAGAGAGTGTAACAGTGAGGATTGTGTTACAGAGAGTGTTACAGTGAGGATTGTGTTACAGAGAGTGTTACAGTGAGGATTGTGTTACAGAGAGTGTTACAGTGAGGATTGTGTTACAGAGAGTGTTACAGTGAGGAGTGTGTTACAGAGAGAGTGTTACAGTGAGGATTGTGTTACAGAGAGTGTTACAGTGAGGAGTGTGTTACAGAGAGAGAGTTACAGTGAGGATTGTGTTACAGAGAGTGTAACAGTGAGGATTGTGTTACAGAGAGTGTGACAGTGAGGAGTGTGTTAGAGAGAGAGTGTTACAGTGAGGATTGAGTTACAGAGAGTGTTACAGTGAGGATTGTGTTACAGAGAGTGTTACAGTGAGGAGTGTGTTACAGAGAGAGAGTTACAGTGAGGATTGAGTTACAGAGAGTGTAACAGTGAGGAGTGTGTTAGAGAGAGTGACAGTGAGGATTGTGTTACAGAGAGTGTAACAGTGAGGATTGTGTTACAGAGAGTGGAACAGTGAGGAGTGTGTTACAGAGAGAGTGTTACAGTGAGGATTGTGTTACAGAGAGAGAGTTACAGTGAGGATTGTGTTACAGAGAGAGTGTTACAGTGAGGATTGTGTTACAGAGAGCGTGACAGTGAGGATTGTGTTACAGAGAGCGTGACAGTGAGGATTGTGTTACTGAGAGTGTTACAGTGAGGATTGTGTTACACAGAGAGCGTGACAGTGAGGATTGTGTTACAGAGAGAGTGTTACAGTGAGGATTGTGTTACAGAGAATGTGACAATGAGGATTGTGTTACCGAGAATGTGTTGCAGTGAGGACTGTGTTACAGAGAGTTACAGTGAGGATTGTGTTACAGAGAGAGTGTTACAGTGAGGACTGTGTTACAGAGAGTGTAACAGTGAGGATTGTGTTACAGAGACAGTGTTACAGTGAGGATTGTGTTACAGAGAGTGCGACAGTGAGGATTGTGTTACTGAGAGTGTGACAGTGAGGAGTGTGTTAGAGAGAGAGTGTTACAGTGAGGATTGTGTTACAGAGAGTGCTACAGTGAGGAGTGTGTTACAGAGAGAGAGTTACAGTGAGGATTGTGTTACAGAGAGTGTAACAGTGAGGATTGTGTTACAGAGAGTGTGACAGTGAGGAGTGTGTTAGAGAGAGAGTGTTACAGTGAGGATTGTGTTACAGAGAGTGTTACAGTGAGGAGTGTGTTACAGAGAGTGTTACAGTGAGGATTGTGTTACAGAGAGCGTGACAGTGAGGAGTGTGTTACAGAGAGTGTAACAGTGAGGAGTGTGTTAGAGAGAATGTGACAGTGAGGATTGTGTTACAGAGAGTGTGTTACAGTGAGGATTGTGTTACAGAGATTGTAACAGTGAGGATTGTGTTCCAGAGAGTGGAACAGTGAGGAGTGTGTTAGAGAGAGTGTGACAGTGAGGATTGTGTTACAGAGAGAGAGTTACAGTGAGGATTGTGTTACAGAGAGAGTGTTACAGTGAGGATTGTGTTACAGAGAGCTTGACAGTGAGGATTGTGTTACAGAGAGCGTGACAGTGAGGATTGTGTTACTGAGAGTGTTACAGTGAGGATTGTGTTACAGAGAGAGCGTGACAGTGAGGATTGTGTTACAGAGAGTGTGACAGTGAGGATTGTGTTACAGAGAGAGTGTTACAGTGAGGATTGTGTTACAGAGAGCGTGCCAGTGAGGAGTGTGTTACAGAGAGTGTAACAGTGAGGATTGTGTTACAGAGAGTGGAACAGTGAGGATTGTGTTACCGAGAATGTGTTGCAGTGAGGACTGTGTTACAGAGAGTGTAACAGTGAGGATTGTGTTACAGAGAGAGTGTTACAGTGAGGATTGTGTTACAGAGAGCGTGACAGTGAGGATTGTGTTACAGAGAATGTGACAGTGAGGATTGTGTTACAGAGAGTGTTACAGTGAGGACTGTGTTACAAAGAGCGTGACAGTGAGGAGTGTGTTAGAGAGAGTGACAGTGAGGATTGTGTTACAGAGAGTGTAACAGTGAGGATTGTGTTACAGAGAGTGGAACAGTGAGGAGTGTGTTACAGAGAGAGTGTTACAGTGAGGATTGTGTTACAGAGAGAGAGTTACAGTGAGGATTGTGTTACAGAGAGAGTGTTACAGTGAGGATTGTGTTACACAGTGAGTGTTACAGTGTCGATTGTGTTACAGAGAGTGTGACAGTGAGGATTGTGTTACAGAGAGAGAGTTACAGTGAGGATTGTGTTACAGAGAGAGTGTTACAGTGAGGATTGTGTTACAGAGAGAGTGTTACAGTGAGGACTGTGTTACAGAGAGTGTAACAGTGAGGATTGTGTTACAGAGAGAGTGTTACAGTGAGGATTGTGTTACAGAGAGCGTGACAGTGAGGATTGTGTTACAGAGAATGTGACAGTGAGGATTGTGTTACAGAGAGTGTTACAGTGAGGATTGTGTTACAGAGAATGTGACAGTGAGGATTGTGTTACAGAGAGTGTTACAGTGAGGATTGTGTTACAAAGAGCGTGACAGTGAGGAGTGTGTTAGAGAGAGTGACAGTGAGGATTGTGTTACAGAGAATGTGTTGCAGTGAGGAGTGTGTTACAGAGAGTGGAACAGTGAGGATTGTGTTACAGAGAGAGTGTTACAGTGAGGAATGTGTTTCAGAGAGAGTGTTACAGTGAGGATTGTGTTACAGAGAGTGTTACAGTGAGGATCGTGTTACAGGGAGTGTTACAGTGAGGATTGTGTTACAGAGAGAGTGTTACAGTGAGGAGTGTGTTACAGAGAGAGTGTTACAGTGAGGAGCGTGTTACAGAGAATGTGTTGCAGTGAGAACTGTGTTACAGAGAGTGGAACAGTGAGGATTGTGTTACAGAGAGAGTGTTACAGTGAGGAATGTGTTACAGAGAGAGTGTTACAGTGAGGATTGTGTTACAGAGAGTGTTACAGTGAGGATCGTGTTACAGGGAGTGTTACAGTGAGGATTGTGTTACAGAGAGAGTGTTACAGTGAGGAGTGTGTTACTGAGAGCGTAACAGTGAGGAGTGTGTTACAGAGAGTGTGTTGCAGTGAGGAGTGTGCTACAGAGAGTGTGACAGTGAGGATTGTGTTACAGAGAGTGTGACAGTGAGGATTGTGTTACAGAGAGCGTGCCAGTGAGGATTGTGTTACAGAGAATGTGACAGTGAGGATTGTGTTACAGAGAGAGTGTTACAGTGAGGATTGTGTTACAGAGAATGTGACAGTGAGGATTGTGTTACAGAGAGAGTGTTACAGTGAGGATTGTGTTACAGAGAGCGTTGCAGTGAGGATTGTGTTACAGAGAGAGCGACAGTGAGGATTGTGTTACAGAGAGAGTGTAACAGTGAGGAGTGTGTTACAGAGAGAGTGTTACAGTGAGGAGCGTGTTACAGAGAGAGTGTAACAGTGAGGAGTGTGTTACAGAGAGAGTGTTACAGTGAGGAGCGTGTTACAGAGAGAGTGTTACAGTGAGGAGCGTGTTACAGAGAGAGTGTTACAGTGAGGATTGTGTTACAGAGAGAGTGTTACAGTGAGGATTGTGTTACAGAGAGTGTGACAGTGAGGAGTGTGTTCGAGAGTGTTACAGTGAGGATTGTGTTACAGAGAGTGTAACAGTGAGGAGTGTGTTACAGAGAGTGTTACAGTGAGGAGTGTGTTAGAGAGAGAGAGTTACAGTGAGGATTGTTTTACAGAGAGAGTGTTACAGTGAGGATTGTGTTACAGAGAGAGTGTTACAGTGAGGATTGTGTTACAGAGAGTGTTACAGTGAGGAGTGTGTTAGAGAGAGAGAGTTACAGTGAGGATTGTGTTACAGAGAGAGTGTTACAGTGAGGATTGTGTTACAGAGAGAGTGTTACAGTGAGGATTGTGTTACAGAGAGCGTGACAGTGAGGATTGTGTTACAGAGAGTGTTACAGTGAGGATTGTGTTACAGAGAGAGTGTGACAGTGAGGATTGTGTTACAGAGAGAGAGTTACAGTGAGGATTGTGTTACAGAGAGAGTGTAACAGTGAGGAGTGTGTTACAGAGAGAGTGTTACAGTGAGGATTGTGTTACAGAGAGAGTGACAGTGAGGATTGTGTTACAGAGAGTGTGACAGTGAGGAGTGTGTTCGAGAGTGTTACAGTGAGGATTGTGTTACAGAGAGTGTAACAGTGAGGAGTGTGTTACAGAGAGTGTTACAGTGAGGAGTGTGTTAGAGAGAGAGAGTTACAGTGAGGATTGTGTTACAGAGAGAGTGTTACAGTGAGGATTGTGTTACAGAGAGAGTGTTACAGTGAGGATTGTGTTACAGAGAGCGTGACAGTGAGGATTGTGTTACAGAGAGTGTTACAGTGAGGATTGTGTTACAGAGAGAGTGTGACAGTGAGGATTGTGTTACAGAGAGAGAGTTACAGTGAGGATTGTGTTACAGAGAGAGTGTGACAGTGAGGATTGTGTTACAGAGAGAGAGTTACAGTGAGGATTGTGTTACAGAGAGAGTGTGACAGTGAGGATTGTGTTACAGAGAGAGAGTTACAGTGAGGATTGTGTTACAGAGAGAGTGTTACAGTGAGGATTGTGTTACAGAGAGTGCGACAGTGAGGATTGTGTTACTGAGAGTGTGACAGTGAGGAGTGTGTTAGAGAGAGAGTGTTACAGTGAGGATTGTGTTACAGAGAGTGTTACAGTGAGGAGTGTGTTACAGAGAGAGAGTTGCAGTGAGGATTGTGTTACAGAGAGTGTGACAGTGAGGATTGTGTTACAGAGAGTGTAACAGTGAGGATTGTGTTACAGAGAGTGTTACAGTGAGGATTGTGTTACAGAGAGTGTTACAGTGAGGATTGTGTTACAGAGAGTGTTACAGTGAGGATTGTGTTACAGAGAGTGTTACAGTGAGGAGTGTGTTACAGAGAGAGTGTTACAGTGAGGATTGTGTTACAGAGAGTGTTACAGTGAGGAGTGTGTTACAGAGAGAGAGTTACAGTGAGGATTGTGTTACAGAGAGTGTAACAGTGAGGATTGTGTTACAGAGAGTGTGACAGTGAGGAGTGTGTTAGAGAGAGAGTGTTACAGTGAGGATTGTGTTACAGAGAGTGTTACAGTGAGGATTGTGTTACAGAGAGTGTTACAGTGAGGAGTGTGTTACAGAGAGAGAGTTACAGTGAGGATTGAGTTACAGAGAGTGTAACAGTGAGGAGTGTGTTAGAGAGAGTGACAGTGAGGATTGTGTTACAGAGAGTGTAACAGTGAGGATTGTGTTACAGAGAGTGGAACAGTGAGGAGTGTGTTACAGAGAGAGTGTTACAGTGAGGATTGTGTTACAGAGAGAGAGTTACAGTGAGGATTGTGTTACAGAGAGAGTGTTACAGTGAGGATTGTGTTACAGAGAGCGTGACAGTGAGGATTGTGTTACAGAGAGCGTGACAGTGAGGATTGTGTTACTGAGAGTGTTACAGTGAGGATTGTGTTACACAGAGAGCGTGACAGTGAGGATTGTGTTACAGAGAGGGTGTTACAGTGAGGATTGTGTTACAGAGAGTGTGACAGTGAGGATTGTGTTACAGAGAGAGTGTTACAGTGAGGATTGTGTTACAGAGAGAGTGTTACAGTGAGGATTGTGTTACAGAGAGCGTGCCAGTGAGGAGTGTGTTACAGAGAGTTACAGTGAGGATTGTGTTACAGAGAGTGTAACAGTGAGGATTGTGTTACAGAGAGTGTGACAGTGAGGAGTGTGTTAGAGAGAGAGTGTTACAGTGAGGATTGTGTTACAGAGAGTGTTACAGTGAGGATTGTGTTACAGAGAGTGTTACAGTGAGGAGTGTGTTACAGAGAGAGAGTTACAGTGAGGATTGAGTTACAGAGAGTGTAACAGTGAGGAGTGTGTTAGAGAGAGTGACAGTGAGGATTGTGTTACAGAGAGTGTAACAGTGAGGATTGTGTTACAGAGAGTGGAACAGTGAGGAGTGTGTTACAGAGAGAGTGTTACAGTGAGGATTGTGTTACAGAGAGAGAGTTACAGTGAGGATTGTGTTACAGAGAGAGTGTTACAGTGAGGATTGTGTTACAGAGAGCGTGACAGTGAGGATTGTGTTACAGAGAGCGTGACAGTGAGGATTGTGTTACTGAGAGTGTTACAGTGAGGATTGTGTTACACAGAGAGCGTGACAGTGAGGATTGTGTTACAGAGAGGGTGTTACAGTGAGGATTGTGTTACAGAGAGTGTGACAGTGAGGATTGTGTTACAGAGAGAGTGTTACAGTGAGGATTGTGTTACAGAGAGAGTGTTACAGTGAGGATTGTGTTACAGAGAGCGTGCCAGTGAGGAGTGTGTTACAGAGAGTGATACAGTGAGGATTGTGTTACAGAGAATGTGACAATGAGGATTGTGTTACCGAGAATGTGTTGCAGTGAGGACTGTGTTACAGAGAGTTACAGTGAGGATTGTGTTACAGAGAGAGTGTTACAGTGAGGACTGTGTTACAGAGAGTGTAACAGTGAGGATTGTGTTACAGAGACAGTGTTACAGTGAGGATTGTGTTACAGAGAGTGTTACAGTGAGGAGTGTGTTACAGAGAGAGAGTTACAGTGAGGATTGTGTTACAGAGAGTGTAACAGTGAGGATTGTGTTACAGAGAGTGTGACAGTGAGGAGTGTGTTAGAGAGAGAGTGTTACAGTGAGGATTGTGTTACAGAGAGTGTTACAGTGAGGAGTGTGTTACAGAGAGTGTTACAGTGAGGATTGTGTTACAGAGAGCGTGACAGTGAGGAGTGTGTTACAGAGAGTGTAACAGTGAGGAGTGTGTTAGAGAGAATGTGACAGTGAGGATTGTGTTACAGAGAGTGTGTTACAGTGAGGATTGTGTTACAGAGAGTGTAACAGTGAGGATTGTGTTACAGAGAGTGGAACAGTGAGGAGTGTGTTAGAGAGAGTGTGACAGTGAGGATTGTGTTACAGAGAGAGAGTTACAGTGAGGATTGTGTTACAGAGAGAGTGTTACAGTGAGGATTGTGTTACAGAGAGCTTGACAGTGAGGATTGTGTTACAGAGAGCGTGACAGAGAGGATTGTGTTACTGAGAGTGTTACAGTGAGGATTGTGTTACAGAGAGAGCGTGACAGTGAGGATTGTGTTACAGAGAGTGTGACAGTGAGGATTGTGTTACAGAGAGAGTGTTACAGTGAGGATTGTGTTACAGAGAGCGTGCCAGTGAGGAGTGTGTTACAGAGAGTGTAACAGTGAGGATTGTGTTACAGAGAGTGGAACAGTGAGGATTGTGTTACCGAGAATGTGTTGCAGTGAGGACTGTGTTACAGAGAGTGTAACAGTGAGGATTGTGTTACAGAGAGAGTGTTACAGTGAGGATTGTGTTACAGAGAGCGTGACAGTGAGGATTGTGTTACAGAGAATGTGACAGTGAGGATTGTGTTACAGAGAGTGTTACAGTGAGGATTGTGTTACAAAGAGCGTGACAGTGAGGAGTGTGTTAGAGAGAGTGACAGTGAGGATTGTGTTGCAGTGAGGAGTGTGTTACAGAGAGTGGAACAGTGAGGATTGTGTTACAGAGAGAGTGTTACAGTGAGGAATGTGTTACAGAGAGAGTGTTACAGTGAGGATTGTGTTACAGAGAGTGTTACAGTGAGGATCGTGTTACAGGGAGTGTTACAGTGAGGATTGTGTTACAGAGAGAGTGTTACAGTGAGGAGTGTGTTACAGAGAGAGTGTTACAGTGAGGAGCGTGTTACAGAGAATGTGTTGCAGTGAGGACTGTGTTACAGAGAGTGGAACAGTGAGGATTGTGTTACAGAGAGAGTGTTACAGTGAGGAATGTGTTACAGAGAGAGTGTTACAGTGAGGATTGTGTTACAGAGAGTGTTACAGTGAGGATCGTGTTACAGGGAGTGTTACAGTGAGGATTGTGTTACAGAGAGAGTGTTACAGTGAGGAGTGTGTTACTGAGAGCGTAACAGTGAGGAGTGTGTTACAGAGAGTGTGTTGCAGTGAGGAGTGTGCTACAGAGAGTGTGACAGTGAGGATTGTGTTACAGAGAGTGTGACAGTGAGGATTGTGTTACAGAGAGCGTGCCAGTGAGGATTGTGTTACAGAGAATGTGACAGTGAGGATTGTGTTACAGAGAGAGTGTTACAGTGAGGATTGTGTTACAGAGAATGTGACAGTGAGGATTGTGTTACAGAGAGAGTGTTACAGTGAGGATTGTGTTACAGAGAGTGTTGCAGTGAGGATTGTGTTACAGAGAGAGCGACAGTGAGGATTGTGTTACAGAGAGAGTGTAACAGTGAGGAGTGTGTTACAGAGAGAGTGTTACAGTGAGGAGCGTGTTACAGAGAGAGTGTTACAGTGAGGATTGTGTTACAGAGAGTGTGACAGTGAGGAGTGTGTTACAGAGAGAGTGTTACAGTGAGGAGCGTGTTACAGAGAGAGTGTTACAGTGAGGATTGTGTTACAGAGAGAGTGTTACAGTGAGGAATGTGTTTCAGCGACTGTTACAGTGAGGGTTGCGTTAAAGTGAGTGTTGCAGTGAGGATTGTGTTAAAGAGAGAGTGTTACAGTGAGGAATGTGTTACGGAGAGAGTGTTACAGTGAGGATTGTGTTACAGAGAGTGTTACATTGAGGATTGTGTTACAGAGAGAGTGTTACAGTGAGGAGTGTGTTACAGAGAGAGTTACAGTGAGGATTGTGTTACAGAGAGAGTGTTACAGTGAGGGTTGTGTTACAGTGAGGATTGTGTTACAGAGAGAGAGTGATACAGTGAGGAGTGTGTTACAGAGAGTGTTACAGCGAGATGTGTGTTACAGTGAGGATTGTGTTACAGAGAGAGAGTGATAGAGTGAGGACTGTGTTACAGAGAGTGATGCAGTGAGGATTGTGTTACAGAGAGAGTTACAATGAGGATAGTGTTACAGAGAGAGTGTTACAGAGAGGAGTGTGTTACCTAGACAGAGTTACAGTGAGGATTGTGTTACAGAGAGTGTTACAGTGAGGATCGTGTTACAGGGAGTGTTACAGTGAGGATTGTGTTACAGAGAGAGTGTTACAGTGAGGAGTGTGTTACAGAGAGAGTGTTACAGTGAGGAGCGTGTTACAGAGAATGTGTTGCAGTGAGAACTGTGTTACAGAGAGTGGAACAGTGAGGATTGTGTTACAGAGAGAGTGTTACAGTGAGGAATGTGTTACAGAGAGAGTGTTACAGTGAGGATTGTGTTACAGAGAGTGTTACAGTGAGGATCGTGTTACAGGGAGTGTTACAGTGAGGATTGTGTTACAGAGAGAGTGTTACAGTGAGGAGTGTGTTACTGAGAGCGTAACAGTGAGGAGTGTGTTACAGAGAGTGTGTTGCAGTGAGGAGTGTGCTACAGAGAGTGTGACAGTGAGGATTGTGTTACAGAGAGTGTGACAGTGAGGATTGTGTTACAGAGAGCGTGCCAGTGAGGATTGTGTTACAGAGAATGTGACAGTGAGGATTGTGTTACAGAGAGAGTGTTACAGTGAGGATTGTGTTACAGAGAATGTGACAGTGAGGATTGTGTTACAGAGAGAGTGTTACAGTGAGGATTGTGTTACAGAGAGCGTTGCAGTGAGGATTGTGTTACAGAGAGAGCGACAGTGAGGATTGTGTTACAGAGAGAGTGTAACAGTGAGGAGTGTGTTACAGAGAGAGTGTTACAGTGAGGAGCGTGTTACAGAGAGAGTGTAACAGTGAGGAGTGTGTTACAGAGAGAGTGTTACAGTGAGGAGCGTGTTACAGAGAGAGTGTTACAGTGAGGAGCGTGTTACAGAGAGAGTGTTACAGTGAGGATTGTGTTACAGAGAGAGTGTTACAGTGAGGATTGTGTTACAGAGAGTGTGACAGTGAGGAGTGTGTTCGAGAGTGTTACAGTGAGGATTGTGTTACAGAGAGTGTAACAGTGAGGAGTGTGTTACAGAGAGTGTTACAGTGAGGAGTGTGTTAGAGAGAGAGAGTTACAGTGAGGATTGTTTTACAGAGAGAGTGTTACAGTGAGGATTGTGTTACAGAGAGAGTGTTACAGTGAGGATTGTGTTACAGAGAGTGTTACAGTGAGGAGTGTGTTAGAGAGAGAGAGTTACAGTGAGGATTGTGTTACAGAGAGAGTGTTACAGTGAGGATTGTGTTACAGAGAGAGTGTTACAGTGAGGATTGTGTTACAGAGAGCGTGACAGTGAGGATTGTGTTACAGAGAGTGTTACAGTGAGGATTGTGTTACAGAGAGAGTGTGACAGTGAGGATTGTGTTACAGAGAGAGAGTTACAGTGAGGATTGTGTTACAGAGAGAGTGTAACAGTGAGGAGTGTGTTACAGAGAGAGTGTTACAGTGAGGATTGTGTTACAGAGAGAGTGACAGTGAGGATTGTGTTACAGAGAGTGTGACAGTGAGGAGTGTGTTCGAGAGTGTTACAGTGAGGATTGTGTTACAGAGAGTGTAACAGTGAGGAGTGTGTTACAGAGAGTGTTACAGTGAGGAGTGTGTTAGAGAGAGAGAGTTACAGTGAGGATTGTGTTACAGAGAGAGTGTTACAGTGAGGATTGTGTTACAGAGAGAGTGTTACAGTGAGGATTGTGTTACAGAGAGCGTGACAGTGAGGATTGTGTTACAGAGAGTGTTACAGTGAGGATTGTGTTACAGAGAGAGTGTGACAGTGAGGATTGTGTTACAGAGAGAGAGTTACAGTGAGGATTGTGTTACAGAGAGAGTGTGACAGTGAGGATTGTGTTACAGAGAGAGAGTTACAGTGAGGATTGTGTTACAGAGAGAGTGTGACAGTGAGGATTGTGTTACAGAGAGAGAGTTACAGTGAGGATTGTGTTACAGAGAGAGTGTTACAGTGAGGATTGTGTTACAGAGAGTGCGACAGTGAGGATTGTGTTACTGAGAGTGTGACAGTGAGGAGTGTGTTAGAGAGAGAGTGTTACAGTGAGGATTGTGTTACAGAGAGTGTTACAGTGAGGAGTGTGTTACAGAGAGAGAGTTGCAGTGAGGATTGTGTTACAGAGAGTGTGACAGTGAGGATTGTGTTACAGAGAGTGTAACAGTGAGGATTGTGTTACAGAGAGTGTTACAGTGAGGATTGTGTTACAGAGAGTGTTACAGTGAGGATTGTGTTACAGAGAGTGTTACAGTGAGGATTGTGTTACAGAGAGTGTTACAGTGAGGAGTGTGTTACAGAGAGAGTGTTACAGTGAGGATTGTGTTACAGAGAGTGTTACAGTGAGGAGTGTGTTACAGAGAGAGAGTTACAGTGAGGATTGTGTTACAGAGAGTGTAACAGTGAGGATTGTGTTACAGAGAGTGTGACAGTGAGGAGTGTGTTAGAGAGAGAGTGTTACAGTGAGGATTGTGTTACAGAGAGTGTTACAGTGAGGATTGTGTTACAGAGAGTGTTACAGTGAGGAGTGTGTTACAGAGAGAGAGTTACAGTGAGGATTGAGTTACAGAGAGTGTAACAGTGAGGAGTGTGTTAGAGAGAGTGACAGTGAGGATTGTGTTACAGAGAGTGTAACAGTGAGGATTGTGTTACAGAGAGTGGAACAGTGAGGAGTGTGTTACAGAGAGAGTGTTACAGTGAGGATTGTGTTACAGAGAGAGAGTTACAGTGAGGATTGTGTTACAGAGAGAGTGTTACAGTGAGGATTGTGTTACAGAGAGCGTGACAGTGAGGATTGTGTTACAGAGAGCGTGACAGTGAGGATTGTGTTACTGAGAGTGTTACAGTGAGGATTGTGTTACACAGAGAGCGTGACAGTGAGGATTGTGTTACAGAGAGGGTGTTACAGTGAGGATTGTGTTACAGAGAGTGTGACAGTGAGGATTGTGTTACAGAGAGAGTGTTACAGTGAGGATTGTGTTACAGAGAGAGTGTTACAGTGAGGATTGTGTTACAGAGAGCGTGCCAGTGAGGAGTGTGTTACAGAGAGTTACAGTGAGGATTGTGTTACAGAGAGTGTAACAGTGAGGATTGTGTTACAGAGAGTGTGACAGTGAGGAGTGTGTTAGAGAGAGAGTGTTACAGTGAGGATTGTGTTACAGAGAGTGTTACAGTGAGGATTGTGTTACAGAGAGTGTTACAGTGAGGAGTGTGTTACAGAGAGAGAGTTACAGTGAGGATTGAGTTACAGAGAGTGTAACAGTGAGGAGTGTGTTAGAGAGAGTGACAGTGAGGATTGTGTTACAGAGAGTGTAACAGTGAGGATTGTGTTACAGAGAGTGGAACAGTGAGGAGTGTGTTACAGAGAGAGTGTTACAGTGAGGATTGTGTTACAGAGAGAGAGTTACAGTGAGGATTGTGTTACAGAGAGAGTGTTACAGTGAGGATTGTGTTACAGAGAGCGTGACAGTGAGGATTGTGTTACAGAGAGCGTGACAGTGAGGATTGTGTTACTGAGAGTGTTACAGTGAGGATTGTGTTACACAGAGAGCGTGACAGTGAGGATTGTGTTACAGAGAGGGTGTTACAGTGAGGATTGTGTTACAGAGAGTGTGACAGTGAGGATTGTGTTACAGAGAGAGTGTTACAGTGAGGATTGTGTTACAGAGAGAGTGTTACAGTGAGGATTGTGTTACAGAGAGCGTGCCAGTGAGGAGTGTGTTACAGAGAGTGATACAGTGAGGATTGTGTTACAGAGAATGTGACAATGAGGATTGTGTTACCGAGAATGTGTTGCAGTGAGGACTGTGTTACAGAGAGTTACAGTGAGGATTGTGTTACAGAGAGAGTGTTACAGTGAGGACTGTGTTACAGAGAGTGTAACAGTGAGGATTGTGTTACAGAGACAGTGTTACAGTGAGGATTGTGTTACAGAGAGTGCGACAGTGAGGATTGTGTTACTGAGAGTGTGACAGTGAGGAGTGTGTTAGAGAGAGAGTGTTACAGTGAGGATTGTGTTACAGAGAGTGTTACAGTGAGGAGTGTGTTACAGAGAGAGAGTTACAGTGAGGATTGTGTTACAGAGAGTGTAACAGTGAGGATTGTGTTACAGAGAGTGTGACAGTGAGGAGTGTGTTAGAGAGAGAGTGTTACAGTGAGGATTGTGTTACAGAGAGTGTTACAGTGAGGAGTGTGTTACAGAGAGTGTTACAGTGAGGATTGTGTTACAGAGAGCGTGACAGTGAGGAGTGTGTTACAGAGAGTGTAACAGTGAGGAGTGTGTTAGAGAGAATGTGACAGTGAGGATTGTGTTACAGAGAGTGTGTTACAGTGAGGATTGTGTTACAGAGAGTGTAACAGTGAGGATTGTGTTACAGAGAGTGGAACAGTGAGGAGTGTGTTAGAGAGAGTGTGACAGTGAGGATTGTGTTACAGAGAGAGAGTTACAGTGAGGATTGTGTTACAGAGAGAGTGTTACAGTGAGGATTGTGTTACAGAGAGCTTGACAGTGAGGATTGTGTTACAGAGAGCGTGACAGTGAGGATTGTGTTACTGAGAGTGTTACAGTGAGGATTGTGTTACAGAGAGAGCGTGACAGTGAGGATTGTGTTACAGAGAGTGTGACAGTGAGGATTGTGTTACAGAGAGAGTGTTACAGTGAGGATTGTGTTACAGAGAGCGTGCCAGTGAGGAGTGTGTTACAGAGAGTGTAACAGTGAGGATTGTGTTACAGAGAGTGGAACAGTGAGGATTGTGTTACCGAGAATGTGTTGCAGTGAGGACTGTGTTACAGAGAGTGTAACAGTGAGGATTGTGTTACAGAGAGAGTGTTACAGTGAGGATTGTGTTACAGAGAGCGTGACAGTGAGGATTGTGTTACAGAGAATGTGACAGTGAGGATTGTGTTACAGAGAGTGTTACAGTGAGGATTGTGTTACAAAGAGCGTGACAGTGAGGAGTGTGTTAGAGAGAGTGACAGTGAGGATTGTGTTGCAGTGAGGAGTGTGTTACAGAGAGTGGAACAGTGAGGATTGTGTTACAGAGAGAGTGTTACAGTGAGGAATGTGTTACAGAGAGAGTGTTACAGTGAGGATTGTGTTACAGAGAGTGTTACAGTGAGGATCGTGTTACAGGGAGTGTTACAGTGAGGATTGTGTTACAGAGAGAGTGTTACAGTGAGGAGTGTGTTACAGAGAGAGTGTTACAGTGAGGAGCGTGTTACAGAGAATGTGTTGCAGTGAGGACTGTGTTACAGAGAGTGGAACAGTGAGGATTGTGTTACAGAGAGAGTGTTACAGTGAGGAATGTGTTACAGAGAGAGTGTTACAGTGAGGATTGTGTTACAGAGAGTGTTACAGTGAGGATCGTGTTACAGGGAGTGTTACAGTGAGGATTGTGTTACAGAGAGAGTGTTACAGTGAGGAGTGTGTTACTGAGAGCGTAACAGTGAGGAGTGTGTTACAGAGAGTGTGTTGCAGTGAGGAGTGTGCTACAGAGAGTGTGACAGTGAGGATTGTGTTACAGAGAGTGTGACAGTGAGGATTGTGTTACAGAGAGCGTGCCAGTGAGGATTGTGTTACAGAGAATGTGACAGTGAGGATTGTGTTACAGAGAGAGTGTTACAGTGAGGATTGTGTTACAGAGAATGTGACAGTGAGGATTGTGTTACAGAGAGAGTGTTACAGTGAGGATTGTGTTACAGAGAGTGTTGCAGTGAGGATTGTGTTACAGAGAGAGCGACAGTGAGGATTGTGTTACAGAGAGAGTGTAACAGTGAGGAGTGTGTTACAGAGAGAGTGTTACAGTGAGGAGCGTGTTACAGAGAGAGTGTTACAGTGAGGATTGTGTTACAGAGAGTGTGACAGTGAGGAGTGTGTTACAGAGAGAGTGTTACAGTGAGGAGCGTGTTACAGAGAGAGTGTTACAGTGAGGATTGTGTTACAGAGAGAGTGTTACAGTGAGGAATGTGTTTCAGCGACTGTTACAGTGAGGGTTGCGTTAAAGTGAGTGTTGCAGTGAGGATTGTGTTAAAGAGAGAGTGTTACAGTGAGGAATGTGTTACGGAGAGAGTGTTACAGTGAGGATTGTGTTACAGAGAGTGTTACATTGAGGATTGTGTTACAGAGAGAGTGTTACAGTGAGGAGTGTGTTACAGAGAGAGTTACAGTGAGGATTGTGTTACAGAGAGAGTGTTACAGTGAGGGTTGTGTTACAGTGAGGATTGTGTTACAGAGAGAGAGTGATACAGTGAGGAGTGTGTTACAGAGAGTGTTACAGCGAGATGTGTGTTACAGTGAGGATTGTGTTACAGAGAGAGAGTGATAGAGTGAGGACTGTGTTACAGAGAGTGATGCAGTGAGGATTGTGTTACAGAGAGAGTTACAATGAGGATAGTGTTACAGAGAGAGTGTTACAGTGAGGAGTGTGTTACCTAGACAGAGTTACAGTGAGGATTGTGTTACAGAGAGAGTGTTACAGCGAGGAGTGTGTTACAGAGAATGTTACAGTGAGGATTATGTTACAGAGAGAGTGTTACAGCGAGGAGTGTGTTACAGAGAATGTTACAGTGAGGAGTGTGTTACAGAGAGGATTGTGTTTCAGAGAGTGTTACAGCGAGGAGTGTGTTACAGAGAATGTTACAGTGAGGAGTGTGTTACAGAGAGAGTGTTTACAGTGAGGAGTGTGTTACATAGTGAGTGTTACAGTGAGGATTTTGTTACATTGAGTGTTACAGTGAGGAGTGTGTTACAGAGAGAGTGTTACAGTGAGGATTGTGTTACAGAGAGAGTGTTACAGTGAGGAGTGTGTTACAGAGAGTGTGTTACAGTGAGGAATCTGTTACAGAGAGAGTGTTACAGTGAGGATTTTGTTACATTGAGTGTTACAGTGAGGAGTGTGTTACAGAGAGAGTGTTACAGTGAGGAGTGTGTTACAGAGAGTGTGTTACAGTGAGGAGTGTGTTACAGAGAGAGTGTTACAGTGAGGAGTGTGTTACAGAGAGTGTGTTACAGTGAGGAATCTGTTACAGAGAGAGTGTTACAGTGAGGATTTTGTTACATTGAGTGTTACAGTGAGGATTGTGTTTCAGAGAGTGTTACAGTGAGGATTGTGTTTCAGAGAGAGTGTGACAGTGAGGAGTGTGTTACAGAGAGTGTGACAGTGAGGATTGTGTTAGAGAGTGTTACAGTGAGGATTGTGTTTCAGAGAGTGTTACAGTGAGGATTGTGTTAGAGAGTGTTACAGTGAGGATTGTGTTTCAGAGAGTGTTACAGTGAGGATTGTGTTTCAGAGAGAGTGTGACAGTGAGGATTGTGTTTCAGAGAGTGTTCCAGTAAGGATTGTGTTAGAGAGTGTTACAGTGAGGATTGTGTTACAGAGTGTTCCAGTGAGGAATGTGTTATACTGACAATAACCTATGATGAATGGAGAGTATAAAATCACAAATTGATGATAAGTTGCTGATTTAAACGGTGAAAAGAACAAATTATATAAAACCTGTTTTCTGTGTCAAATTTAATCCAACAGGTTTATTTGAATGTGTGGTCTTCACTGCCTGCTCGGCCTTGCTGCATATCCCTTTGATGTGTATTTCATCCTCAGTATTAGACGGTGAAGCTCTTTGCAAATCTCAGGGACAATATTGACCATTTTGTTCTTTGTTTCTCTCTCCAGGTTTTCAATCCTCATTGGAAATCACCGCTCAGTTTGATTTATCTCTCTGCTTTTTCCTTCAGCAGCTTTGAGTTGTAAGCAATCAGGCGTGAGGATTGTTCATCCCGTGTGTACCATTTTCTTCACTACAGCACCCGCTCGCAAGATAGTCTCAAAATCAGCTGGATCTCCTCTTCCTTTTTTCCGCAGTCTCATCCTTCCATCTTCTCTTCCTCTTTTTCATTTCTACAATCAATATCCTGGGAGTCCAGTGAAGTCGGACACATATGCTTTCTCTGGACTCTGTCCCCTTAAAATCATAGAATCCCTAGAGTGCAGAAGGCGGCCATTCAGCCCATCAGTCAGCACCGACCCTCTGAAAGAGCCCCCCACCTAGGCCCAATCCCCCACCCTATCCCCATAACCCCACCTAGGGACAATTTATCATGGCCAATCCACCTAACCTAAACATCTTTGGACTGTGGGAGGAAACCGGAGCACCCGGAGGAAACCCACACAGGCACAGCGCGAATGTACAAACTCTGCATGGACAGACACCTGAGGTCGGAATCGAACCCGGGTCCCTGGAGCTGTGAGGCAGCAGTGCTAATCACTGTGCCACCGTGCCGCCATATCCCTGTGAGAAATGAACTGTTTTTTCTTTATTCATTTACAGGACATGGGCATACTCGGGGAAGTGGCGGTGGTGGTAGTGTCACTGAATCAGGTGATGCTCTGGGGACCCAGTTTCGAATCCCACCATGGCAGATGGTGAGATTTGAATCCAATAAAATCTGGAATTAAAAGTAAGAACCATTGTCCGCAAAACCCATCTGGTTCACTGACGCCCTTTCGGGTGGCAAATCTGCCATTCTTACCCGGTCTGTCCGACAGTGGACTCCTCCAATGTGGTTGACTCTTCCTGCCCTCTGAAATGGCCTCGTAAGTCACTCAGTTTGAGGATAGCTGGGGATGGGCAATAAATGCTGGTTCAGCCAGCGAGACGCATGTCCCAGGAATGAATTCAATAAATGAGGAACGTTTGAAGGGTCTCAGTTTTTATTAGTTTTTTTGTCAGAGGGAGTGCGGGGTTTGGGGCTGGGTTCGTTGGGGTTTTAGTTCACCCCCAGACATTACGCAAGCTCCAGCTCTTTCAATGGAATCAATTGCCAAAACCTAGAAGTGATGATCA
This sequence comes from Scyliorhinus torazame, assembly GCF_047496885.1. Taxonomy (NCBI): domain Eukaryota; kingdom Metazoa; phylum Chordata; class Chondrichthyes; order Carcharhiniformes; family Scyliorhinidae; genus Scyliorhinus; species Scyliorhinus torazame. Next base: position 212,188,319 of record NC_092720.1, on the reverse strand, counting down.
GAGTTCAGATAACATTCTTATTTTCATGGAGGCTGTGCTTCTCCTGTTTAAAATAAGCAGGTTAATGCTCCAAATTAATACAGAAACTGCTGGAAAAACCCAGCAGGCCTGGCAGCATCTGTGAAGAGAGAAACAGAGTCAATGTTTTGAGTCCAATATGACTTTTCTTCACAGCTGATGAAGAGTCAAAGGGACTTGTTTCTCTCTCCACAGATGTTCAACATCTGCAGTATTATGTTTTGTTTCAGCTTTGATGTTGATGCCCGTGTTACGACGATGCAGATCGGAGTGTCATAGGCCCCAGTCCCACTTCGAGGAATACCACAAATGGAATGGACGAACTTGCTGCTGTGCAACAGGGCCTATGTGGAGAGAGTGACAATCACGGAGATATGATAGATACAGTGGGGCTGGATTCTCTGCCACTCCCAGCCCCGTGTTTCTTGGCGTCGCGCCATTCGCTGGCAGGATTCTCTTCTCCTGCCGCCTGCCAATGGGATTACCCATTGGAGCCTCCCCATCTGGAAACCCCCAGGCAGGGAGTGTTCTGCTGGCGGGAAAACTGAATTGCAATGGCCGGAAGATTCTGGTCAGCATGTGCAAAATGTCTCCCCACTTAACACAAACTGTTATCTCTCTCTACCTAGCTTACTGGGTCAAAGTTTAGTCAAAGATGGTCAAATACCAGTGGGTCATAGACCAGTCGGTTAAAGATCAGTGGCACAACAGGTCAAAGTTCAATGGTTCCACATTCAATTTGTTAAATTTTACACACTCCGAAGGTCCTGTCGCAATTTAGCAGGTTTGTCTGAATTGAGTGTAACTAATACGAGAGAAAGGTCTTTTGTTACAGCAGGTGAACGGGGCAGGATTCAGGCTGGACTTCATGAGTAAAATGGAGGTCCAAGGAGGTTGCAAATGGTCAACGAGTCTTGCTCTAGCCTCTTATCACAGGCACAAAGCAACAACTGCTCACTCTCAGCTCTGTTTCAACAGAAAGTCTTCCCCAGTGGGAACTGGCTGGCCGCCACTCAGCTCACACAGTGGCCGCCAACAAGAACAAATTCATCCAGGACATCTCGAGGGCCATCTCCAGAAAGATAGCGGCTGCCGAACTCTCCGCCGATGTGGCCGTGACAGCACGATCTGTCATTCGGCGCTACCCAGCCTTTGCCAAAAGCCCGCTTGGCTCCCCCAAAGTGCTACTGGGTACCCCACCTGCCAGAGTCAAAGTCAGTGCAGAGAGGGGGCAGGAAGCTAAAGAGTCCAAAGTTGCACAAGGCCCCATTAGGAAGAAACAAGGAGCTGTCTTGGTAGGGCCAGGGAGACCCGTGGGCCCTGGAAGAAAGGTAACAGGGTCCCCCGGGACATCCCCTGCATTGAAGCACAAGAAAGGACTTGCTGGCTCTCCGTCTTCGAATGGAGCCCGAGAAACATCTCCCGATGTCCGACGAGCAGGCAAACGACCCGCGACCCCTCGACACACAGGGACACCTGAACCAACCAAGCAGCAGATCCTTGGAGGTATTTAAACAGCTGAGCCAGTCAGCTAGCATTGTCACATAACGTTACTGCGGTTCAATCCCCATTGTTTAACAAATGAATCAAAGATCCGTATATTTGTGCTGTAGAGAATCACAAAATTATAAATTAGTTGCAAAACAGAAAGAGGCCATTCAGCTCTTCGAGTCTGTGCTGCCCCTTTGTAAAAATAATTCGTTTAGTCCCACTGCCCCCCCATTTCTCCATAATCCTGTAACTCTTTCTCTTTTGCAAGGCCTGATTGAATCTGCCTCCACCTCACTCTCGGGCCCTTCATTCCAGATCTGAAACACTCGCTGTTTTGAAAAGCTTTTCACCATTCCTCCCTTTGGCAATCTTTTTTGCGGAATGGGCAACAAATGCTGACCGAGCCGGCAACGGCCACAATCTGTGAAAGAATAAAAAGGAACTCGCTTTAAATCTGTGCCCTCCGGTTCGCAGCCCCTCACCGAGAAGAACAGCTTATCCCTATCTACTCTGTCCAGACCCCTCGCCATTTTGAACACCTCAAACAAATCTCCCCTCAACCTTCTCTCCTCAAAGAGAACAATCCCAACTTCTCCTATTTCTCGACCTAACTGAAATTATCTGGAATCATTCTCATCCATCTTTCTGCCCCCTCTCTTCACTGCATTCCGAAAGTGTAGTGCCTCGAATTGGGCATAATACTCGAGTTGAGCATAAGACCAGAAGACATAGCAACAGAAGTGGGCCATTCGGCCCATCCAGTCTGCTCCGCCAATCAATGAGATCATGACTGATCAGAGTGATAATCCTCAACTCCACTTTCCCGCATCATCCCCATAACTCTCGATTCCCTGACTGATTCAAAATCTGTATTTCAGCCTTGAAAATACTTAACAACCTGGCCTCTACAGCCCTGTGCGGTAAAGAATTCCACTGATTCACTACCCTCCAAGAGAAGAAATTCCTCCTCATCGCTGTCCTAAATAGGTGACCCCTTATTCTGAGATACTGCCCCCTGGTCCTAGACTCTCCCACAAGGGAAACATTGGGGGCGATTCTCCAATATGGAGTCGAAGTGTTCGGCCGTTGTGAACGTCGTCGCGTTTCACGCAAACTGGGCCCGGGTACGACCGATTCTGGCCCCCACGGGGGACCAGCATGGTGCTGGAGCGGTTCACGCCGCTCCAGCCTCACGTCCTGGCAGCAAATGGGCGGCACCAACCCGCGCATGCGCGGGGGACTTCTTTAGTGCGCCGGTCCCGACTCAACATGGCGCCGGTGTTCAGGGGCTGGCCGTGCCAGGAAGTAGGCCCGGGGGGGGGGAAGAGGCCAGCCCGCCAATCGGTGGGCCCCGATCGCGGGCCAGACCAGATCGGAGGCCGCCCCGGTGAAGGAGCCCCTTTCACACTTTCAACTTGCCCACTTCAATCATTTAGGGACATCGGCACCCAGAAGCTCTGCAGGATGTTGAGAATTGCTTCCTGTATTTAATATTAAGGTTTATTTTAATACAGTGAGTCATGGCAAGGAATGCCTGTCTGAAAGGGTGATGGGAGCAGATTCAACAGTAACTTTCCAAAAGGAATTGGACAAACACTTGAAAAGGAAAAGTTGCCGGAAAGAGTGGGGGCAGTGGGATTAATTGGATAACTTTTCCAAAGTGTTAACACAGGCGCGATGAGCTGAATGACCTCCCTGTGTGCTGCATCGAATTCCGATTCTCACTAAAACCAGGCAGCGTTAGTCAGCCATTTTGTTTTTTCAATGGGTTTCCTCCAGTTTCTGTAACGAGAGTTCTGAAGTGACGGTGAATTGGCGTCGGATGTGGAGGAGGGCCACTGAAAACCATTTTCTCTTATTTATTTTTGTGATTAAACATTGCATTTATCATTAGTTAGAAGGTGGCCTTGAGATCTCGCGCAGTAGTCGCTCACACTGTACGGAAAAAATAACTTTTGTATCCAATCAGCAATGGACTTTAATCCCACCCCTCCTCCCATTTCCTTTAAACAGGGAAGGATAAAACAGGACATAATGGCTCATCCCGATTAACTTACAAAGTCTACCTCCCTCCTGTGGGGAGTTCCCAGGAGCCTGCAGTTTCCAGAGCTTCAGTCACAGGCTCCAAGGAGTCTCCAAACCCCCTCACATTGAACGCCACCTCCAGCCACATTGCGCTGTCCTGGGACATTGCGGAAGGCTTGTTTGATACGTTGCTTCTAAGTTACAGAGATCCCTCCACGAACGTCGTCCTGTCAGAGATGGTCCTGGGTGGCGATCAACGAAAGGCAAACATCACGGGCCTAACCATTGGCAAAAGCTACAAAGTCTCCCTTCACGGCACCTCTGGGAGCAATCCTTCCCAACCTATTCACATTTCAGGAGTTGCAGGTACTGACTCTCAAACTTTGCCCCTTTCCATTCTTTCCTAGGTAAAGATCATAGTTGGCCACCTCCCTCTGAGGGAGAAGATCATCCTTAACTTAATAATTTTTTTTAAAGAGAAAGGAAACTTCAGATGGAGATTGTGCGGGATCGGAATATATTTCACCTACTACCTCATGGTTTATTTTGAAGAAAGGGCACCTCATGATCCACAGAACAACAACTTGCATTTGCATAGCACCTTTAGCCAAGTTAAATGTCCCCAAGGCTCTCACATGTATGCTATCAATCATAAATTGATGCAATAGACACATAGGAAAGACTGAGGCAGGTGACTGAAAGCTTACTCAGAGGGGTCGGTTTCCAGGTGTAGCTTCAAGGACAAAGGTGAGATTGAGAGGCAGAGATATTTAGGGAGAGGATTCCAGAGCTTGGGGTCTTGGCAACTGAGGGCACAGCCACTAATGGTGAACAACTAAAATCAGGGGGTGCTCAAGAGGACAGAATTAGAGGAGTCATGGATATCTCAAAGAGTCTTGGGCAGAGATGCAGAGGTGGAGGAGTGAGACCATGGAAGGATTTGTAAACTAGAAGGAGAGTTTTCATTTCAAGAAGTTACTCAACCAGGAGCCAGTGTAACACAGCAAGCACAGCCTAGGTGACAGGGGACTTGCTGTGAGTTAAGGGCAGCCGAGATTCAGATGACATCAGGTTTACCGAGGGTAGGAGGCGAGTGGGGAGGTGGACACAGCCTGGAACATCGGAGTAGCAAAGTCCGGAGGTTTAGAAGGTGTGGGTGAGGGTTTCAGCTGCAGATGTGTTGAAGATTGGCGATATAATGGAGGCGAAATTGGGCAGTAGTGGCGGAGTGGATATGTGGTGAGGAGCTCAGCTGAGTGTCAGATCGGGCAGCTATTACCTCACAGAGACATCAGTATCAAAGCTCCGGGTGGTCACTCCTCCAAACACAACAGAATGTTTTGTTAACAGTCGGCAGGCTGATTGTGGGGGATGATATCCAGCTTGATAATACACCGCACCAATCAACCATGTCTTCGCCAGAACTGGTTTCTGAACAGGCATTTTACACTGTGCTGCTGAGATTTGTGTTTCAGTCACACGAGAACAGGAGAGTGGCTGTCTCATCAACTCAGCACTGTCGATTAGTAAGTGAATATTAACAGAATTTTTTCCCTCCCTCTTTACCACCAATCTCTCTCAGTGTCTGGGCCAGGCGAAGGGCCAGCGGTCGCGCACACCGATTCGACTGCCGTTCAAGGACCAGCGGAAACTCAGGGGAATGGCAGTGAGGAGGAGGAGGATGATGATGATGAGGAGGAGGAGGAGGAGGAGGAGAACGAGGAGGCGGAGGAAGTGGGACAGGAGGAGCTGGAGCTGCCTGTTGCCATGGATGCAGAGATGGAGAACGTGACCATTTCCAACATTACCTCAGAGAACCGGACTCGGTTGTGGGCCCCCGAGGCCTTCAATCATTGGCTCGTCAGTACCCAGAATGCCACGGTGTCCAACGCTTCCCAAACACAGGAGCCCGGTGACCTTCGGCCTTTTGACCTCTCTGGTCTGACCCCTGCCGTTAACTCTAACACTACCCACCAAGCTGAGACTGATGACAAACTCTCAGCTCCTCTTACAGGTAACCAACTCACGTGGGATTAATGGATTGATTCTCTCCGAAACAGGAAGCTGCTGATTGGACAATATCTTATCCACCAGAAGACATTTTGACGGATTCCCTCTGACACCCCTCGTCTCCCCAGTCCCTGTTTTTTACAGGTTTCTGTGCCCGGTCTGCATTTCTCCATCTGTTTTTTTCAGGCATATTACTAAAGGAACGATCGAGAGATTGGGAGCTCTTACTGCCCAGGAACAGGAGGAGGCCACTCAGCCCATCTGATTGGTTCCAGCATTCAGCAAGACTGTGTCCGACCTGTATTTTAACCCCATATTACCGAGCTTGGTTACCTAACCCTCAATACACTAACCTGACAAAAAACCTATCCAGCGCAACTTTGACATTTGTAATTGAAAATCCCGACAACTCTTGTGGGGAAGGAAAGAGATTTCACTCCCCTCTGTGTGATGCTTCCTCATCTCACCCCTGAAGAGTCTGACTCACATTGTAAGCTTCAGCCTCTTTATTCTGGACACCTCCCCCACACCTCCTGCTCCCCTCTCCGCCAACCAGCAACATTTTCTCCCGATCGATTCGATCAAACCCTTTCCTCATCTTGCTCTGTGTGGGGCTGATCGGCCCAGTTACTTTTTTAGATGAGGTGTGTTAGATACCTTTGCGACAACCGATGTGAGGTGACCATTCCCGAACAGTCTTAACGCTCTTGGGAATCGCAGTAGCTCTCGTTGAACAAATGGGAATGATTCTCGCGTTCTTGTGACCGGGCGGTTTACTATATCGGTGATGGAAAAGCAGGGTCACTTTCAGAAAAGGGAATGCGACATTATACAAATGTACAGCATGCAAAGAGTTAATGTTATCTTCAACCTAGTCACTAGAGGGAGCTAAGGGTTGTGCTATATATTGCACAGACTCTTGGACTTCTGGAGGAGATAAGGTTGGAGCTGGAAGAGATTAGATTTATAGTGTATTGCAGAGTTAGTTAAAATGAAATTGTTATATAGATAGTGTTAGTGAGTATAGCTTAATTCTTACATGTATGTTTGCTATTTAGAATAAATGTCGAACTTACATTTAGTGTTCAAATAAAGTTAGTTTAGTTTAAAAAGAGCTTTGTGTATCTTTGTGATCACTACGTGTACCATCCTGGAAAGCCCTCATAAAGATCACCACAGGGAACAGTCCGTGGTGTCAGCCATGACTCACTGGTGGATTCCCACGCCAATGTTTGAAAAGGTTGTGAGGTGAAGTTCAACTCCGAACTAATGTGTGGGCTCCATTATGTAATGTTACAATTGAAAGTTAGAGCGTGTGCAGCGGTTCTGCGGGGTGAGCAATGGGTGAGGGGCAGTGTGCGGTGGGGGCATGGAGAGGGTGGGGGAGGGAGGGGGTGTGTGTGTACAAGCAGACTTGAGAATGAAAAGGAAGTGTGGATGGGGGATCCTGAAGAGGACAATTGGGGACAGTGTGTGTCAGGGAAGATTGGGGACAGTGTGTTTCGGGGGTAGATTGGGGACAGTGTGTGTCAGGGTAGATTGGGGACAGTGTGTGTCGGGGTAGATTGGGGACAGTGTGTGTCGGGGGTAGATTGGGGACAGTGTGTGTCGGGGGTAGATTGGGGACAGTGTGTGTCGGGGGTAGATTGGGGACAGTGTGTGTCGGGGTAGATTGGGGACAGTGTGTCGGGGGTAGATTGGGGACAGTGTGAGTCGGGGGTAGATTGGGGACAGTGTGTGTCGGGGTAGATTGGGGACAGTGTGTGTCGGGGGTAGATTGGGGACAGTGTGTGTCGGGGTAGATTGGGGACAGTGTGTGTCGGGGTAGATTGGGGACAGTGTGTTTCGGGGGTAGATTGCGGACAGTGTGTGTCAGGGTAGATTGGGGACAGTGTGTGTCGGGGTAGATTGGGGACAGTGTGTGTTGGGGTAGATTGGGGACAGTGTGTGTCGGGGTAGATTGGGGACAGTGTGTCGGGGGTAGATTGGGGACAGTGTGTGTCGGGGTAGATTGGGGACAGTGTGTTGGGGGTAGATTGGGGACAGTGTGTGTCGGGGGTAGATTGGGGACAGTGTGTGTCGGGGTAGATTGGGGACAGTGTGTGTCGGGGAAGATTGGGGACAGTGTGTGTCGGGGTAGATTGGGGACAGTGTGTGTCGGGGTAGATTGGGGACAGTGTGTCGGGGTAGATTGGGGACAGTGTGTGTCGGGGTAGATTGGGGACAGTGTGTGTCGGTGTAGATTGGGGACAGTGTGTGTCGGGGTAGATTGGGGACAGTGTGTGTCGGGGTAATTTGGGGACTGTGTGTGTCGGGGTAGATTGGGAACAGTGTGTGTCGGGGGTAGATTGGGGACAGTGTGTGTCGGGGTAGATTGGGGACAGTGTGTGTCGGGGTAGATTGGGGACAGTGTGTCGGGGGTAGATTGGGGACAGTGTGTCGGGGGTAGATTGGGGACAGTGTGTGTCGGGGTAGATTGGGGACAGTGTGTCGGGGGTAGATTGGGGACAGTGTGTGTCGGGGTAGATTGGGGACAGTGTGTGTCGGGGTAGATTGGGGACAGTGTGTGTCGGGGTAGATTGGGGACAGTGTGTCGGGGTAGATTGGGGACAGTGTGTCGGGGGTAGATTGGGGACAGTGTGTGTCGGGGTAGATTGGGGACAGTGTGTCGGGGGTAGATTGGGGACAGTGTGTGTCGGGGGTAGATTGGGGACAGTGTGTGTCGGGGTAGATTGGGGACAGTGTGTGTCGGGGTAGATTGGGGACAGTGTGTGTCGGGGTAGATTGGGGACAGTGTGTGTCGGGGTAGATTGGGGACAGTGTGTGTCGGGGGTAGATTGGGGTCAGTGTGTGTCGGGGTAGATTGGGGACAGTGTGTGTCGGGGTAGATTGGGGACAGTGTGTGTCGGGGTAGATTGGGGACAGTGTGTGTCGGGGTAGATTGGGGACAGTGTGTGTCGGGGTAGATTGGGGACAGTGTGTGTCGGGGGTAGATTGGGGACAGTGTGTGTCAGGGTAGATTGGGGACAGTGTCGGGGTAGATTGGGGACAGTGTGTGTCGGGGTAGATTGGGGACAGTGTGTGTCGGGGTAGATTGGGGACAGTGTGTGTCGGCGTAGATTGGGGACAGTGTGTGTCGGGGGTAGATTGGGGACAGTATGTCGGGGGTAGATTGGGGACAATGTGTGTTGGGGTAGATTGGGGACAGTGTGTGTCGGGGGTAGATTGGGGACAGTGTGTGTCGGGGTAGATTGGGAACAGTGTGTGTCGGGGGTAGATTGGGGACAGTGTGTCGGGGGTAGATTGGGGACAGTGTGTGTCGGGGTAGATTGGGGACAGTGTGTCGGGGGTAGATTGGGGACAGTGTGTGTCGGGTTAGATTGGGGACAGTGTGTGTCGGGGTAGATTGGGGACAGTGTGTCGGGGGTAGATTGGGGACAGTGTGTCGGGGGTAGATTGGGGACAGTGTGTGTCGGGGTAGATTGGGGACAGTGTGTGTCGGGGTAGATTGGGGACAGTGTGTCGGGGGTAGATTGGGGACAGTGTGTGTCGGGGTAGATTGGGGACAGTGTGTGTCGGGGTAGATTGGGGACAGTGTGTGTCGGGGTAGATTGGGGACAGTGTGTGTCGGGGTAGATTGGGGACAGTGTGTCGGGGGTAGATTGGGGACAGTGTGTGTCAGGGTAGATTGGGGACAGTGTGTGTCGGGGGTAGATTGGGGACAGTGTGTGTCGGGGTAGATTGGGGACAGTGTGTGTCGGGGGTAGATTGGGGACAGTGTGTGTCGGGGTAGATTGGGGACAGTGTGTCGGGGGTAGATTGGGGACAGTGTGTGTCGGGGTAGATTGGGGACAGTGTGTCGGGGGTAGATTGGGGACAGTGTGTGTCGGGGTAGATTGGGGACAGTGTGTGTCGGGGTAGATTGGGCACAGTGTGTGTCGGGGGTAGATTGAGGACAGTGTCGGGGTAGATTGGGGACAGTGTGTCGGGGGAAGATTGGGGACAGTGTGTGTCGGGGTAGACTGGGGACAGTGTGTGTCGGGGTAGACTGGGGACAGTGTGTGTCGGGGGTAGATTGGGGACAGTGTCGGGGTAGATTGGGGACAGTGTGTGTCGGGGTAGATTGGGGACAGTGTGTGTCGGGGGTAGATTGGGGACAGTGTGTGTCGGGGTAGATTGGGGACAGTGTGTGTCGGGGTAGATTGGGGACAGTGTGTGTCGGGGTAAATTGGGGACAGTGTGTGTCGGGGGTAGATTGGGGACAGTGTGTGTCGGGGGTAGATTGGGGACAGTGTGTGTCGGGGGTAGATTGGGGACAGTGTGTCAGGGGTAGATTGGGGACAGTGTGTCGGGGGTAGATTGGGGACAGTATGTGTCGGGGGTAGATTGGGGACAGTGTGTCGGGGGTAGATTGGGGACAGTGTGTGTCGGGGGTAGATTGGGCACAGTGTGTCGGGGGTAGACTGGGGACAGTGTGTGTCTGGGGTAGATTGGGGACAGTGTGTGTCGGGGTAGATTGGGGACAGTGTGTGTCGGGGTAGATTGTGGACAGTGTGTCGGGGTAGATTGGGGACAGTGTGTGTCGGCGGTAGATTGGGGACAGTGTGTGTCGGGGTAGATTGGGGACAGTGTGTCGGGGGTAGATTGGGGACAGTGTGTCGGGGGTAGATTGGGGACAGTGTGTGTCGGGGTAGATGGGGGACAGTGTGTGTCGGGGGTAGATTGGGGACAGTGTGTGTCGGGGTAGATTGGGGACAGTGTGTGTCGGGGTAGATTGGGGACAGTGTGTCGGGGGTAGATTGGGGACAGTGTGTCGGGGGTAGATTGGGGACAGTGTGTATCGGGGTAGATTGGGGACAGTGTGTGTCGGGGGTAGATTGGGGACAGTGTGTGTCGGGGTAGATTGGGGACAGTGTGTGTCGGGGGTAGATTGGGGACATTGTGTCGGGGTAGATTGGGGACAGTGTGTGTCGGGGTAGATTGGGGACAGTGTGTCGGGGGTAGATTGGGGACAGTGTCAGGGTAGATTGGGGACAGTGTGTGTCGGGGGTAGACTGTGGACAGTGTGTGTCGGGGTAGATTGGGGACAGTGTGTGTGTCGGGGTAGATTGGGGACAGTGTGTCGGGGGTAGATTGGGGACAGTGTCAGGGTAGATTGGGGACAGTGTCTGTCGGGGGTAGACTGGGGACAGTGTGTGTCGGGGTAGATTGGGGACAGTGTGTGTCGGAGGTAGATTGGGGACAGTATGTGTCCGGGTAGATTGGGGACAGTGTGTGTCGGGGTAGATTGGGGACAGTGTGTCGGGGTAGATTGGGGACAGTATGTGTCCGGGTAGATTGGGGACAGTGTGTGTCGGGGTAGATTGGGGACAGTGTGTGTCGGGGTTAGATTGAGCCAGTGTGTGTCGGGGGTAGATTGGGGACAGTGTGTTTCGGGGGTAGATTGGGGACAGTGTGTGTCGGAGGTAGATTGGGGACAGTGTGTGTCAGGGTTGATTGGGGACAGTGTGTCGGGGGTAGATTGGGGACAGTATGTGTCGGGGTTAGATTGGGGACAGTGTGTCAGGGGTAGATTAGGGACAGTGAGTGTCGGGGGTAGATTGGGGACAGTATGTGTCGGGGGTAGATTGGGGACAGTGTGTGTCGGGGGTAGATTGGGGACAGTGTGTGTCGGGGGTAGATTGGGGACAGTATGTGTCGGGGGTAGATTGGGGACAGTGTGTCGGGGGTAGATTGGGGACAGTGTGTGTCGGGGGTAGATTGGGGACAGTATGTGTCGGGGTAGATTGGGGACAGTATGTGTCGGGGGTAGATTGCGGACAGTATGTGTCGGGGGTAGATTGGGGACAGTATGTGTCGGGGGTAGATTGGGGACAGTATGTGTCGGGGGTAGATTGGGGACAGTGTCTGTCGGGGTAGATTGGGGACAGTGTGTCGGGGGTAGATTGGGGACAGTGTGTGTCAGGGTAGATTGGGGACAGTGTGTGTCGGGGGTAGATTGGGGACAGTGTGTGTCGGGGTAGATTGGGGACAGTGTGTGTCGGGGTAGATTGGGGAAAGTGTGTCGGGGTAGATTGGGGACAGTGTGTGTCGGGGTAGATTGGGGACAGTGTGTGTCGGGGATAGATTGGGGACAGTGTGTGTCGGGGGTAGATTGGGGACAGTGTGTGTCGGGGGTAGATTGGGGACAGTGCGTGTTGGGGGTAGATTGGGGACAGTGTGTGTCGGGGGTAGATTGGGGACAGTGTGTGTCGGGGTCGATTGGGGACAGTGTGTCGGGGTTAGATTGGGGACAGTGTGTGTCGGGGTAGATTGGGGACAGTGTGTGTCGGGGTAAATTGGGGACAGTGTATGTCGGGGGTAGATTGGGGACAGTGTGTCAGGGGTAGATTGGGGACAGTGTGTCGGGGGTAGATTGGGGACAGTATGTGTCGGGGGTAGATTGGGGACAGTGTGTCGGGGGTAGATTGGGGACAGTGTGTGTCGGGGGTAGATTGGGGACAGTGTGTCGGGGGTAGATTGGGGACAGTGTGTGTCGGGGGTAGATTGGGGACAGTGTGTGTCGGGGTAGATTGGGGACAGTGTGTGTCGGGGTAGATTGGGGACAGTGTGTGTCGGGGGTAGATTGGGGACAGTGTGTGTCGGGGTAGATTGGGGACTGTGTGTGTCGGGGTAGATTGGGGACAGTGTGTCGGGGGTAGATTGGGGACAGTGTCAGGGTAGATTGGGGACAGTGTGTGTCGGGGTAGATTGGGGACAGTGTGTGTCGGGGTAGATTGGGGACAGTGTGTGTCGGAGGTAGATTGGGGACAGTATGTGTCCAGGTAGATTGGGGACAGTGTGTGTCGGGGTAGATTGGGGACAGTGTGTGTCGGGGTAGATTGGGGACAGTGTGTGTTGGGGGTAGATTGGGAACAGTGTGTGTCGGGGGTAGATTGGGGACAGTGTGTTTCGGGGGTAGATTGGGGACAGTGTGTGTCGGAGGTAGATTGGGGACAGTGTGTGTCAGGGTTGATTGGGGACAGTGTGTCGGGGGTAGATTGGGGACAGTATGTGTCGGGGGTAGATTGGGGACAGTGTGTCGGGGGTAGATTGGGGACAGTGTGTGTCGGGGGTAGATTGGGGACAGTGTGTGTCGGGGGTAGATTGGGGACAGTGTGTGTTGGGGGTAGTTTGGGGACAGTATGTGTCGGGGGTAGATTGGGGACAGTGTGTGTCGGGGTAGATTGGGGACAGTGTGTGTCGGGGGTAGATTGGCGACAGTGTGTGTCGGGGTAGATTGGGGACAGTGTGTTTCGGGGGTAGATTGGGGACAGTATGTGTCGGGGTAGATTGGGGACTGTATGTGTCGGGGGTAGATTGGGGACAGTGTGTCGGGGTGTCGGGGTAGATTGGGGACAGTGTGTGTCGGGGTAGATTGGGGACAGTGTGTGTCGGGGTAGATTGGGGACAGTGTGTGTCGGGGTAGATTGGGGACAGTGTGTGTCGGGGTAGATTGGGGACAGTGTGTGTCGGGGTAGATTGGGGACAGTGTGTGTCGGGGGTAGATTGGGGACAGTGTCGGGGTAGATTGGGGACAGTGTGTGTCGGGGTAGATTGGGGACAGTGTGTGTCGGGGGTAGATTGGGGACAGTGTGTGTCGGGGGTAGATTGGGGACAGTGTGTGTCGGGGGTAGATTGGGGACAGTGTGTGTCGGGGTAGATTGGGGACAGTGTGTGTCGGGGTAGATTGGGGACAGTGTGTGTTGGGGGTAGATTGGGGACAGTGTGTCGGGGTAGATTGGGGACAGTGTGTGTCAGGGTAGATTGTGGACAGTGTGTGTCGGGGTAGATTGGGGACAGTGTGTGTCAGAGTAGATTGGGGACAGTGTGTGTCGGGGTAGATTGGGGACAGTGTGTGTCGGGGTAGATTGGGGACAGTGTGTCGGGGGTAGATTGGGGACAGTGTGTGTCGGGGTAGATTGGGGACAGTGTGTCGGGGGTAGATTGGGGACAGTGTGTGTCGCGGTAGATTGGGGACAGTATGTGTCGGGGTAGATTGGGGACAGTGTGTCGGCGGTAGATTGGGGACAGTGTGTGTCGGGGGCACATTGGGGACAGTGTGTTTCGGGGGTAGATTGGGGACAGTGTGTGTCGGGGTAGATTGGGGACAGTATGTGTCGGGGTAGATTGGGGACAGTGTATGTCGGGGGTAGATTGGGGACAGTGTGTGTCAGGGTAGATTGGGGACAGTGTGTGTCGGGGTAGATTGGGGACAGTGTGTGTCGGGGTAGATTGGGGACAGTGTGTCGGGGGTAGATTGGGGACAGTGTGTGTCGGGGTAGATTGGGTACAGTGTGTGTCGGGGTAGATTGGGGACAGTGTGTCGGGGGTAGATTGGGGACAGTGTGTGTCGGGGGTAGACTGCGGACAGTGTGTGTCGGGGGGTAGATTGGGGACAGTGTGTGTCGGGGTAGATTTGGGACAGTGTGTGTCGGGGGTAGATTGGGGACAGTGTGTGTCGGGGGTAGATTGTGGACAGTGTGTGTCGGGGTAGATTGGGGACAGTGTGTGTCAGAGTAGATTGGGGACAGTGTGTGTCGGGGTAGATTGGGGACAGTGTGTGTCGGGGTAGATTGGGGACAGTGTGTCGGGGGTAGATTGGGGACAGTGTGTGTCGGGGTAGATTGGGGACAGTGTGTCGGGGGTAGATTGGGGACAGTGTGTGTCGCGGTAGATTGGGGACAGTATGTGTCGGGGTAGATTGGGGACAGTGTGTCGGCGGTAGATTGGGGACAGTGTGTGTCGGGGGCACATTGGGGACAGTGTGTTTCGGGGGTAGATTGGGGACAGTGTGTGTCGGGGTAGATTGGGGACAGTATGTGTCGGGGTAGATTGGGGACAGTGTATGTCGGGGGTAGATTGGGGACAGTGTGTGTCAGGGTAGATTGGGGACAGTGTGTGTCGGGGTAGATTGGGGACAGTGTGTGTCGGGGTAGATTGGGGACAGTGTGTCGGGGGTAGATTGGGGACAGTGTGTGTCGGGGTAGATTGGGTACAGTGTGTGTCGGGGTAGATTGGGGACAGTGTGTCGGGGGTAGATTGGGGACAGTGTGTGTCGGGGGTAGACTGCGGACAGTGTGTGTCGGGGGGTAGATTGGGGACAGTGTGTGTCGGGGTAGATTTGGGACAGTGTGTGTCGGGGGTAGATTGGGGACAGTGTGTGTCGGGGGTAGATTGGGGACAGTGTGTGTCGGGGTAGATTGGGGACAGTGTGTGTCGGGGGTAGATTGGGGACATTGTGTCGGGGTAGATTGGGGACAGTGTGTGTCGGGGTAGATTGGGGACAGTGTGTCGGGGGTAGATTGGGGACAGTGTCAGGGTAGATTGGGGACAGTGTGTGTCGGGGGTAGACTGTGGACAGTGTGTGTCGGGGTAGATTGGGGACAGTGTGTGTGTCGGGGTAGATTGGGGACAGTGTGTCGGGGGTAGATTGGGGACAGTGTCAGGGTAGATTGGGGACAGTGTCTGTCGGGGGTAGACTGGGGACAGTGTGTGTCGGGGTAGATTGGGGACAGTGTGTGTCGGAGGTAGATTGGGGACAGTATGTGTCCGGGTAGATTGGGGACAGTGTGTGTCGGGGTAGATTGGGGACAGTGTGTCGGGGTAGATTGGGGACAGTATGTGTCCGGGTAGATTGGGGACAGTGTGTGTCGGGGTAGATTGGGGACAGTGTGTGTCGGGGTTAGATTGAGCCAGTGTGTGTCGGGGGTAGATTGGGGACAGTGTGTTTCGGGGGTAGATTGGGGACAGTGTGTGTCGGAGGTAGATTGGGGACAGTGTGTGTCAGGGTTGATTGGGGACAGTGTGTCGGGGGTAGATTGGGGACAGTATGTGTCGGGGTTAGATTGGGGACAGTGTGTCAGGGGTAGATTGGGGACAGTGAGTGTCGGGGGTAGATTGGGGACAGTATGTGTCGGGGGTAGATTGGGGACAGTGTGTGTCGGGGGTAGATTGGGGACAGTGTGTGTCGGGGGTAGATTGGGGACAGTATGTGTCGGGGGTAGATTGGGGACAGTGTGTCGGGGGTAGATTGGGGACAGTGTGTGTCGGGGGTAGATTGGGGACAGTATGTGTCGGGGTAGATTGGGGACAGTATGTGTCGGGGGTAGATTGCGGACAGTATGTGTCGGGGGTAGATTGGGGACAGTATGTGTCGGGGGTAGATTGGGGACAGTATGTGTCGGGGGTAGATTGGGGACAGTGTCTGTCGGGGTAGATTGGGGACAGTGTGTCGGGGGTAGATTGGGGACAGTGTGTGTCAGGGTAGATTGGGGACAGTGTGTGTCGGGGGTAGATTGGGGACAGTGTGTGTCGGGGTAGATTGGGGACAGTGTGTGTCGGGGTAGATTGGGGACAGTGTGTCGGGGTAGATTGGGGACAGTGTGTGTCGGGGTAGATTGGGGACAGTGTGTGTCGGGGATAGATTGGGGACAGTGTGTGTCGGGGGTAGATTGGGGACAGTGTGTGTCGGGGGTAGATTGGGGACAGTGCGTGTTGGGGGTAGATTGGGGACAGTGTGTGTCGGGGGTAGATTGGGGACAGTGTGTGTCGGGGTCGATTGGGGACAGTGTGTCGGGGTTAGATTGGGGACAGTGTGTGTCGGGGTAGATTGGGGACAGTGTGTGTCGGGGTAAATTGGGGACAGTGTATGTCGGGGGTAGATTGGGGACAGTGTGTCAGGGGTAGATTGGGGACAGTGTGTCGGGGGTAGATTGGGGACAGTATGTGTCGGGGGTAGATTGGGGACAGTGTGTCGGGGGTAGATTGGGGACAGTGTGTGTCGGGGGTAGATTGGGGACAGTGTGTCGGGGGTAGATTGGGGACAGTGTGTGTCGGGGGTAGATTGGGGACAGTGTGTGTCGGGGTAGATTGGGGACAGTGTGTGTCGGGGTAGATTGGGGACAGTGTGTCGGGGTAGATTGGGGACAGTGTGTGTCGGGGGTAGATTGGGGACAGTGTGTGTCGGGGTAGATTGGGGACAGTGTGTGTCGGGGGTAGATTGGGGACAGTGTGTCGGGGTAGATTGGGGACAGTGTGTGTCGGGGTAGATTGGGGACTGTGTGTGTCAGGGTAGATTGGGGACAGTGTGTGTCGGGGTAGATTGGGGACAGTGTGTGTCGGGGTAGATTGGGGACAGTGTGTGTCGGAGGTAGATTGGGGACAGTATGTGTCCAGGTAGATTGGGGACAGTGTGTGTCGGGGTAGATTGGGGACAGTGTGTGTCGGGGTAGATTGGGGACAGTGTGTGTTGGGGGTAGATTGGGAACAGTGTGTGTCGGGGGTAGATTGGGGACAGTGTGTTTCGGGGGTAGATTGGGGACAGTGTATGTCGGAGGTAGATTGGGGACAGTGTGTGTCAGGGTTGATTGGGGACAGTGTGTCGGGGGTAGATTGGGGACAGTATGTGTCGGGGGTAGATTGGGGACAGTGTGTCGGGGGTAGATTGGGGACAGTGTGTGTCGGGGGTAGATTGGGGACAGTGTGTGTCGGGGGTAGATTGGGGACAGTGTGTGTTGGGGGTAGTTTGGGGACAGTATGTGTCGGGGGTAGATTGGGGACAGTGTGTGTCGGGGTAGATTGGGGACAGTGTGTGTCGGGGGTAGATTGGCGACAGTGTGTGTCGGGGTAGATTGGGGACAGTGTGTTTCGGGGGTAGATTGGGGACAGTATGTGTCGGGGTAGATTGGGGACTGTATGTGTCGGGGGTAGATTGGGGACAGTGTGTCGGGGTGTCGGGGTAGATTGGGGACAGTGTGTGTCGGGGTAGATTGGGGACAGTGTGTGTCGGGGTAGATTGGGGACAGTGTGTGTCGGGGTAGATTGGGGACAGTGTGTGTCGGGGTAGATTGGGGACAGTGTGTGTCGGGGTAGATTGGGGACAGTGTGTGTCGGGGGTAGATTGGGGACAGTGTCGGGGTAGATTGGGGACAGTGTGTGTCGGGGTAGATTGGGGACAGTGTGTGTCGGGGGTAGATTGGGGACAGTGTGTGTCGGGGGTAGATTGGGGACAGTGTGTGTCGGGGGTAGATTGGGGACAGTGTGTGTCGGGGTAGATTGGGGACAGTGTGTGTCGGGGTAGATTGGGGACAGTGTGTGTTGGGGGTAGATTGGGGACAGTGTGTCGGGGTAGATTGGGGACAGTGTGTGTCAGGGTAGATTGTGGACAGTGTGTGTCGGGGTAGATTGGGGACAGTGTGTGTCAGAGTAGATTGGGGACAGTGTGTGTCGGGGTAGATTGGGGACAGTGTGTGTCGGGGTAGATTGGGGACAGTGTGTCGGGGGTAGATTGGGGACAGTGTGTGTCGGGGTAGATTGGGGACAGTGTGTCGGGGGTAGATTGGGGACAGTGTGTGTCGCGGTAGATTGGGGACAGTATGTGTCGGGGTAGATTGGGGACAGTGTGTCGGCGGTAGATTGGGGACAGTGTGTGTCGGGGGCACATTGGGGACAGTGTGTTTCGGGGGTAGATTGGGGACAGTGTGTGTCGGGGTAGATTGGGGACAGTATGTGTCGGGGTAGATTGGGGACAGTGTATGTCGGGGGTAGATTGGGGACAGTGTGTGTCAGGGTAGATTGGGGACAGTGTGTGTCGGGGTAGATTGGGGACAGTGTGTGTCGGGGTAGATTGGGGACAGTGTGTCGGGGGTAGATTGGGGACAGTGTGTGTCGGGGTAGATTGGGTACAGTGTGTGTCGGGGTAGATTGGGGACAGTGTGTCGGGGGTAGATTGGGGACAGTGTGTGTCGGGGGTAGACTGCGGACAGTGTGTGTCGGGGGGTAGATTGGGGACAGTGTGTGTCGGGGTAGATTTGGGACAGTGTGTGTCGGGGGTAGATTGGGGACAGTGTGTGTCGGGGGTAGATGGGGGACATTGTGTGTCGGGGTAGATTGGGGACAGTGTGTGTCGGGGTAGATTGGGGACAGTGTGTGTCGGGGTAGATTGGGGACAGTGTGTCGTGGTAGATTGGGGACAGTGTGTGTCGGGGGTAGATTGGGGACAGTGTCAGGGTAGATTGGGGACAGTGTGTGTCGGGGGTAGACTGTGGACAGTGTGTGTCGGGGTAGATTGGGGACAGTGTGTGTCGGGGTAGATTGGGGACAGTGTGTCGGGGGTAGATTGGGGACAGTGTCAGGGTAGATTGGGGACAGTGTCTGTCGGGGGTAGACTGGGGACAGTGTGTGTCGGGGTAGATTGGGGACAGTGTGTGTCGGAGGTAGATTGGGGACAGTATGTGTCCGGGTAGATTGGGGACAGTGTGTGTCGGGGTAGATTGGGGACAGTGTGTGTCGGGGTTAGATTGAGCCAGTGTGTGTCGGGGGTAGATTGGGGACAGTGTGTTTCGGGGGTAGATTGGGGACAGTGTGTGTCGGAGGTAGATTGGGGACAGTGTGTGTCAGGGTTGATTGGGGACAGTGTGTCGGGGATAGATTGGGGACAGTATGTGTCGGGGTTAGATTGGGGACAGTGTGTCAGGGGTAGATTGGGGACAGTGAGTGTCGGGGGTAGATTGGGGACAGTATGTGTCGGGGGTAGATTGGGGACAGTGTGTGTCGGGGGTAGATTGGGGACAGTGTGTGTCGGGGGTAGATTGGGGACAGTATGTGTCGGGGGTAGATTGGGGACAGTGTGTCGGGGGTAGATTGGGGACAGTGTGTGTCGGGGGTAGATTGGGGACAGTATGTGTCGGGGTAGATTGGGGACAGTATGTGTCGGGGGTAGATTGGGGACAGTATGTGTCGGGGGTAGATTGGGGACAGTATGTGTCGGGGGTAGATTGGGGACAGTATGTGTCGGGGGTAGATTGGGGACAGTGTCTGTCGGGGTAGATTGGGGACAGTGTGTCGGGGGTAGATTGGGGACAGTGTGTGTCAGGGTAGATTGGGGACAGTGTGTGTCGGGGGTAGATTGGGGACAGTGTGTGTCGGGGTAGATTGGGGACAGTGTGTGTCGGGGTAGATTGGGGACAGTGTGTCGGGGTAGATTGGGGACAGTGTGTGTCGGGGTAGATTGGGGACAGTGTGTGTCGGGGGTAGATTGGGGACAGTGTGTGTCGGGGGTAGATTTGGGACAGTGTGTGTCGGGGGTAGATTGGGGACAGTGTGTGTCGGGGGTAGATGGGGGACATTGTGTGTCGGGGTAGATTGGGGACAGTGTGTGTCGGGGTAGATTGGGGACAGTGTGTGTCGGGGTAGATTGGGGACAGTATGTGTCGGGGTAGATTGGGGACAGTGTATGTCGGGGGTAGATTGGGGACAGTGTGTGTCAGGGTAGATTGGGGACAGTGTGTGTCGGGGTAGATTGGGGACAGTGTGTGTCGGGGTAGATTGGGGACAGTGTGTCGGGGGTAGATTGGGGACAGTGTGTGTCGGGGTAGATTGGGTACAGTGTGTGTCGGGGTAGATTGGGGACAGTGTGTCGGGGGTAGATTGGGGACAGTGTGTGTCGGGGGTAGACTGCGGACAGTGTGTGTCGGGGGGTAGATTGGGGACAGTGTGTGTCGGGGTAGATTTGGGACAGTGTGTGTCGGGGGTAGATTGGGGACAGTGTGTGTCGGGGGTAGATTGTGGACAGTGTGTGTCGGGGTAGATTGGGGACAGTGTGTGTCAGAGTAGATTGGGGACAGTGTGTGTCGGGGTAGATTGGGGACAGTGTGTGTCGGGGTAGATTGGGGACAGTGTGTCGGGGGTAGATTGGGGACAGTGTGTGTCGGGGTAGATTGGGGACAGTGTGTCGGGGGTAGATTGGGGACAGTGTGTGTCGCGGTAGATTGGGGACAGTATGTGTCGGGGTAGATTGGGGACAGTGTGTCGGCGGTAGATTGGGGACAGTGTGTGTCGGGGGCACATTGGGGACAGTGTGTTTCGGGGGTAGATTGGGGACAGTGTGTGTCGGGGTAGATTGGGGACAGTATGTGTCGGGGTAGATTGGGGACAGTGTATGTCGGGGGTAGATTGGGGACAGTGTGTGTCAGGGTAGATTGGGGACAGTGTGTGTCGGGGTAGATTGGGGACAGTGTGTGTCGGGGTAGATTGGGGACAGTGTGTCGGGGGTAGATTGGGGACAGTGTGTGTCGGGGTAGATTGGGTACAGTGTGTGTCGGGGTAGATTGGGGACAGTGTGTCGGGGGTAGATTGGGGACAGTGTGTGTCGGGGGTAGACTGCGGACAGTGTGTGTCGGGGGGTAGATTGGGGACAGTGTGTGTCGGGGTAGATTTGGGACAGTGTGTGTCGGGGGTAGATTGGGGACAGTGTGTGTCGGGGGTAGATTGGGGACAGTGTGTGTCGGGGTAGATTGGGGACAGTGTGTGTCGGGGGTAGATTGGGGACATTGTGTCGGGGTAGATTGGGGACAGTGTGTGTCGGGGTAGATTGGGGACAGTGTGTCGGGGGTAGATTGGGGACAGTGTCAGGGTAGATTGGGGACAGTGTGTGTCGGGGGTAGACTGTGGACAGTGTGTGTCGGGGTAGATTGGGGACAGTGTGTGTGTCGGGGTAGATTGGGGACAGTGTGTCGGGGGTAGATTGGGGACAGTGTCAGGGTAGATTGGGGACAGTGTCTGTCGGGGGTAGACTGGGGACAGTGTGTGTCGGGGTAGATTGGGGACAGTGTGTGTCGGAGGTAGATTGGGGACAGTATGTGTCCGGGTAGATTGGGGACAGTGTGTGTCGGGGTAGATTGGGGACAGTGTGTCGGGGTAGATTGGGGACAGTATGTGTCCGGGTAGATTGGGGACAGTGTGTGTCGGGGTAGATTGGGGACAGTGTGTGTCGGGGTTAGATTGAGCCAGTGTGTGTCGGGGGTAGATTGGGGACAGTGTGTTTCGGGGGTAGATTGGGGACAGTGTGTGTCGGAGGTAGATTGGGGACAGTGTGTGTCAGGGTTGATTGGGGACAGTGTGTCGGGGGTAGATTGGGGACAGTATGTGTCGGGGTTAGATTGGGGACAGTGTGTCAGGGGTAGATTGGGGACAGTGAGTGTCGGGGGTAGATTGGGGACAGTATGTGTCGGGGGTAGATTGGGGACAGTGTGTGTCGGGGGTAGATTGGGGACAGTGTGTGTCGGGGGTAGATTGGGGACAGTATGTGTCGGGGGTAGATTGGGGACAGTGTGTCGGGGGTAGATTGGGGACAGTGTGTGTCGGGGGTAGATTGGGGACAGTATGTGTCGGGGTAGATTGGGGACAGTATGTGTCGGGGGTAGATTGCGGACAGTATGTGTCGGGGGTAGATTGGGGACAGTATGTGTCGGGGGTAGATTGGGGACAGTATGTGTCGGGGGTAGATTGGGGACAGTGTCTGTCGGGGTAGATTGGGGACAGTGTGTCGGGGGTAGATTGGGGACAGTGTGTGTCAGGGTAGATTGGGGACAGTGTGTGTCGGGGGTAGATTGGGGACAGTGTGTGTCGGGGTAGATTGGGGACAGTGTGTGTCGGGGTAGATTGGGGACAGTGTGTCGGGGTAGATTGGGGACAGTGTGTGTCGGGGTAGATTGGGGACAGTGTGTGTCGGGGATAGATTGGGGACAGTGTGTGTCGGGGGTAGATTGGGGACAGTGTGTGTCGGGGGTAGATTGGGGACAGTGCGTGTTGGGGGTAGATTGGGGACAGTGTGTGTCGGGGGTAGATTGGGGACAGTGTGTGTCGGGGTCGATTGGGGACAGTGTGTCGGGGTTAGATTGGGGACAGTGTGTGTCGGGGTAGATTGGGGACAGTGTGTGTCGGGGTAAATTGGGGACAGTGTATGTCGGGGGTAGATTGGGGACAGTGTGTCAGGGGTAGATTGGGGACAGTGTGTCGGGGGTAGATTGGGGACAGTATGTGTCGGGGGTAGATTGGGGACAGTGTGTCGGGGGTAGATTGGGGACAGTGTGTGTCGGGGGTAGATTGGGGACAGTGTGTCGGGGGTAGATTGGGGACAGTGTGTGTCGGGGGTAGATTGGGGACAGTGTGTGTCGGGGTAGATTGGGGACAGTGTGTGTCGGGGTAGATTGGGGACAGTGTGTCGGGGTAGATTGGGGACAGTGTGTGTCGGGGGTAGATTGGGGACAGTGTGTGTCGGGGTAGATTGGGGACAGTGTGTGTCGGGGGTAGATTGGGGACAGTGTGTCGGGGTAGATTGGGGACAGTGTGTGTCGGGGTAGATTGGGGACTGTGTGTGTCGGGGTAGATTGGGGACAGTGTGTCGGGGGTAGATTGGGGACAGTGTCAGGGTAGATTGGGGACAGTGTGTGTCGGGGTAGATTGGGGACAGTGTGTGTCGGGGTAGATTGGGGACAGTGTGTGTCGGAGGTAGATTGGGGACAGTATGTGTCCAGGTAGATTGGGGACAGTGTGTGTCGGGGTAGATTGGGGACAGTGTGTGTCGGGGTAGATTGGGGACAGTGTGTGTTGGGGGTAGATTGGGAACAGTGTGTGTCGGGGGTAGATTGGGGACAGTGTGTTTCGGGGGTAGATTGGGGACAGTGTATGTCGGAGGTAGATTGGGGACAGTGTGTGTCAGGGTTGATTGGGGACAGTGTGTCGGGGGTAGATTGGGGACAGTATGTGTCGGGGGTAGATTGGGGACAGTGTGTCGGGGGTAGATTGGGGACAGTGTGTGTCGGGGGTAGATTGGGGACAGTGTGTGTCGGGGGTAGATTGGGGACAGTGTGTGTTGGGGGTAGTTTGGGGACAGTATGTGTCGGGGGTAGATTGGGGACAGTGTGTGTCGGGGTAGATTGGGGACAGTGTGTGTCGGGGGTAGATTGGCGACAGTGTGTGTCGGGGTAGATTGGGGACAGTGTGTTTCGGGGGTAGATTGGGGACAGTATGTGTCGGGGTAGATTGGGGACTGTATGTGTCGGGGGTAGATTGGGGACAGTGTGTCGGGGTGTCGGGGTAGATTGGGGACAGTGTGTGTCGGGGTAGATTGGGGACAGTGTGTGTCGGGGTAGATTGGGGACAGTGTGTGTCGGGGTAGATTGGGGACAGTGTGTGTCGGGGTAGATTGGGGACAGTGTGTGTCGGGGTAGATTGGGGACAGTGTGTGTCGGGGGTAGATTGGGGACAGTGTCGGGGTAGATTGGGGACAGTGTGTGTCGGGGTAGATTGGGGACAGTGTGTGTCGGGGGTAGATTGGGGACAGTGTGTGTCGGGGGTAGATTGGGGACAGTGTGTGTCGGGGGTAGATTGGGGACAGTGTGTGTCGGGGTAGATTGGGGACAGTGTGTGTCGGGGTAGATTGGGGACAGTGTGTGTTGGGGGTAGATTGGGGACAGTGTGTCGGGGTAGATTGGGGACAGTGTGTGTCAGGGTAGATTGTGGACAGTGTGTGTCGGGGTAGATTGGGGACAGTGTGTGTCAGAGTAGATTGGGGACAGTGTGTGTCGGGGTAGATTGGGGACAGTGTGTGTCGGGGTAGATTGGGGACAGTGTGTCGGGGGTAGATTGGGGACAGTGTGTGTCGGGGTAGATTGGGGACAGTGTGTCGGGGGTAGATTGGGGACAGTGTGTGTCGCGGTAGATTGGGGACAGTATGTGTCGGGGTAGATTGGGGACAGTGTGTCGGCGGTAGATTGGGGACAGTGTGTGTCGGGGGCACATTGGGGACAGTGTGTTTCGGGGGTAGATTGGGGACAGTGTGTGTCGGGGTAGATTGGGGACAGTATGTGTCGGGGTAGATTGGGGACAGTGTATGTCGGGGGTAGATTGGGGACAGTGTGTGTCAGGGTAGATTGGGGACAGTGTGTGTCGGGGTAGATTGGGGACAGTGTGTGTCGGGGTAGATTGGGGACAGTGTGTCGGGGGTAGATTGGGGACAGTGTGTGTCGGGGTAGATTGGGTACAGTGTGTGTCGGGGTAGATTGGGGACAGTGTGTCGGGGGTAGATTGGGGACAGTGTGTGTCGGGGGTAGACTGCGGACAGTGTGTGTCGGGGGGTAGATTGGGGACAGTGTGTGTCGGGGTAGATTTGGGACAGTGTGTGTCGGGGGTAGATTGGGGACAGTGTGTGTCGGGGGTAGATGGGGGACATTGTGTGTCGGGGTAGATTGGGGACAGTGTGTGTCGGGGTAGATTGGGGACAGTGTGTGTCGGGGTAGATTGGGGACAGTGTGTCGTGGTAGATTGGGGACAGTGTGTGTCGGGGGTAGATTGGGGACAGTGTCAGGGTAGATTGGGGACAGTGTGTGTCGGGGGTAGACTGTGGACAGTGTGTGTCGGGGTAGATTGGGGACAGTGTGTGTCGGGGTAGATTGGGGACAGTGTGTCGGGGGTAGATTGGGGACAGTGTCAGGGTAGATTGGGGACAGTGTCTGTCGGGGGTAGACTGGGGACAGTGTGTGTCGGGGTAGATTGGGGACAGTGTGTGTCGGAGGTAGATTGGGGACAGTATGTGTCCGGGTAGATTGGGGACAGTGTGTGTCGGGGTAGATTGGGGACAGTGTGTGTCGGGGTTAGATTGAGCCAGTGTGTGTCGGGGGTAGATTGGGGACAGTGTGTTTCGGGGGTAGATTGGGGACAGTGTGTGTCGGAGGTAGATTGGGGACAGTGTGTGTCAGGGTTGATTGGGGACAGTGTGTCGGGGATAGATTGGGGACAGTATGTGTCGGGGTTAGATTGGGGACAGTGTGTCAGGGGTAGATTGGGGACAGTGAGTGTCGGGGGTAGATTGGGGACAGTATGTGTCGGGGGTAGATTGGGGACAGTGTGTGTCGGGGGTAGATTGGGGACAGTGTGTGTCGGGGGTAGATTGGGGACAGTATGTGTCGGGGGTAGATTGGGGACAGTGTGTCGGGGGTAGATTGGGGACAGTGTGTGTCGGGGGTAGATTGGGGACAGTATGTGTCGGGGTAGATTGGGGACAGTATGTGTCGGGGGTAGATTGGGGACAGTATGTGTCGGGGGTAGATTGGGGACAGTATGTGTCGGGGGTAGATTGGGGACAGTATGTGTCGGGGGTAGATTGGGGACAGTGTCTGTCGGGGTAGATTGGGGACAGTGTGTCGGGGGTAGATTGGGGACAGTGTGTGTCAGGGTAGATTGGGGACAGTGTGTGTCGGGGGTAGATTGGGGACAGTGTGTGTCGGGGTAGATTGGGGACAGTGTGTGTCGGGGTAGATTGGGGACAGTGTGTCGGGGTAGATTGGGGACAGTGTGTGTCGGGGTAGATTGGGGACAGTGTGTGTCGGGGGTAGATTGGGGACAGTGTGTGTCGGGGGTAGATTGGGGACAGTGTGTGTCGGGGGTAGATTGGGGACAGTGCGTGTTGGGGGTAGATTGGGGACAGTGTGTGTCGGGGGTAGATTGGGGACAGTGTGTGTCGGGGTCGATTGGGGACAGTGTGTCGGGGTTAGATTGGGGACAGTGTGTGTCGGGGTAGATTGGGGACAGTGTGTGTCGGGGGTAGATTGGGGACAGTGTGTGTCGGGGGTAGATTGGGGACAGTGTGTGTCGGGGTCGATTGGGGACAGTGTGTCGGGGTTAGATTGGGGACAGTGTGTGTCGGGGTAGATTGGGGACAGTGTGTGTCGGGGGTAGATTGGGGACAGTGTGTGTCGGGGGTAGATTGGGGACAGTGTGTGTCGGGGGTAGATTGGGGACAGTGCGTGTTGGGGGTAGATTGGGGACAGTGTGTGTCGGGGGTAGATTGGGGACAGTGCGTGTTGGGGGTAGATTGGGGACAGTGTGTGTCAGGGGTAGATTGGGGACAGTGTGTCGGGGGTAGATTGGGGACAGTATGTGTCGGGGGTAGATTGGGGACAGTGTGTCGGGGGTAGATTGGGGACAGTGTGTGTCGGGGGTAGATTGGGGACAGTGTGTCCGGGGTAGATTGGGGACAGTGTGTGTCGGGGGTAGATTGGGGACAGTGTGTGTCGGGGTAGATTGGGGACAGTGTGTGTCGGGGTAGATTGGGGACAGTGTGTCGGGGTAGATTGGGGACAGTGTGTGTCGGGGGTAGATTGGGGACAGTGTGTGTCGGGGTAGATTGGGGACAGTGTGTGTCGGGGGTAGATTGGGGACAGTGTGTCGGGGTAGATTGGGGACAGTGTGTGTCGGGGTAGATTGGGGACTGTGTGTGTCGGGGTAGATTGGGGACAGTGTGTCGGGGGTAGATTGGGTACAGTGTCAGGGTAGATTGGGGACAGTGTGTGTCGGGGTAGATTGGGGACAGTGTGTGTCGGGGTAGATTGGGGACAGTGTGTGTCGGAGGTAGATTGGGGACAGTATGTGTCCAGGTAGATTGGGGACAGTGTGTGTCGGGGTAGATTGGAGACAGTGTGTGTCGGGGTAGATTGGGGACAGTGTGTGTTGGGGGTAGATTGGGAACAGTGTGTGTCGGGGGTAGATTGGGGACAGTGTGTTTCGGGGGTAGATTGGGGACAGTGTGTGTCGGAGGTAGATTGGGGACAGTGTGTGTCAGGGTTGATTGGGGACAGTGTGTCGGGGGTAGATTGGGGACAGTATGTGTCGGGGGTAGATTGGGGACAGTGTGTCGGGGGTAGATTGGGGACAGTGTGTGTCGGGGGTAGATTGGGGACAGTGTGTGTCGGGGGTAGATTGGGGACAGTGTGTGTTGGGGGTAGTTTGGGGACAGTATGTGTCGGGGGTAGATTGGGGACAGTGTGTGTCGGGGTAGATTGGGGACAGTGTGTGTCGGGGGTAGATTGGCGACAGTGTGTGTCGGGGTAGATTGGGGACAGTGTGTTTCGGGGGTAGATTGGGGACAGTATGTGTCGGGGTAGATTGGGGACTGTATGTGTCGGGGGTAGATTGGGGACAGTGTGTCGGGGTGTCGGGGTAGATTGGGGACAGTGTGTGTCGGGGTAGATTGGGGACAGTGTGTGTCGGGGTAGATTGGGGACAGTGTGTGTCGGGGTAGATTGGGGACAGTGTGTGTCGGGGTAGATTGGGGACAGTGTGTGTCGGGGTAGATTGGGGACAGTGTGTGTCGGGGGTAGATTGGGGACAGTGTCGGGGTAGATTGGGGACAGTGTGTGTCGGGGTAGATTGGGGACAGTGTGTGTCGGGGGTAGATTGGGGACAGTGTGTGTCGGGGGTAGATTGGGGACAGTGTGTGTCGGGGGTAGATTGGGGACAGTGTGTGTCGGGGTAGATTGGGGACAGTGTGTGTCGGGGTAGATTGGGGACAGTGTGTGTTGGGGGTAGATTGGGGACAGTGTGTCGGGGTAGATTGGGGACAGTGTGTGTCAGGGTAGATTGTGGACAGTGTGTGTCGGGGTAGATTGGGGACAGTGTGTGTCAGAGTAGATTGGGGACAGTGTGTGTCGGGGTAGATTGGGGACAGTGTGTGTCGGGGTAGATTGGGGACAGTGTGTCGGGGGTAGATTGGGGACAGTGTGTGTCGGGGTAGATTGGGGACAGTGTGTCGGGGGTAGATTGGGGACAGTGTGTGTCGGGGTAGATTGGGGACAGTATGTGTCGGGGTAGATTGGGGACAGTGTGTCGGCGGTAGATTGGGGACAGTGTGTGTCGGGGGTACATTGGGGACAGTGTGTTTCGGGGGTAGATTGGGGACAGTGTGTGTCGGGGTAGATTGGGGACAGTATGTGTCGGGGTAGATTGGGGACAGTGTATGTCGGGGGTAGATTGGGGACAGTGTGTGTCAGGGTAGATTGGGGACAGTGTGTGTCGGGGTAGATTGGGGACAGTGTGTGTCGGGGTAGATTGGGGACAGTGTGTCGGGGGTAGATTGGGGACAGTGTGTGTCGGGGTAGATTGGGTACAGTGTGTGTCGGGGTAGATTGGGGACAGTGTGTCGGGGGTAGATTGGGGACAGTGTGTGTCGGGGGTAGACTGCGGACAGTGTGTGTCGGGGGTAGATTGGGGACAGTGTGTGTCGGGGTAGATTGGGGACAGTGTGTGTCGGGGGTAGATTGGGGACAGTGTGTGTCGGGGGTAGATTGGGGACAGTGTGTGTCGGGGTAGATTGGGGACAGTGTGTGTCGGGGTAGATTGGGGATAGTGTGTGTCGGGGTAGATTGGGGACAGTGTGTCGTGGTAGATTGGGGACAGTGTGTGTCGGAGGTAGATTGGGGACAGTGTGTGTCGGGGTAGATTGGGGACAGTGTGTGTCGGGGGTAGATTGGGGACAGTGTCGGGGTAGATTGGGGACAGTATGTGTCGGGGTAGATTGGGGACAGTGTGTTTCGGGGGTAGATTGGGGACAGTATGTCGGGGGTAGATTGGGGACAGTGTGTGTCGGGGTAGATTGGGGACAGTGTGTGTCGGGGTAGATTGGGGACAGTGTGTGTCGGGGGTAGATTGGGGACAGTGTGTGTCGGGGTAGATTGGGGACAGTGTGTGTCGGGGGTTGATTGGGGACAGTGTGTGTCGGGGTAGATTGGGGACAGTGTGTGTCGGGGTAGATTGGGGTAGTGTGTCGGTGTAGATTGAGGACAGTGTGTGTCGGGGTAGATTGGGGACAGTGTGTGTCGGGGTAGATTGGGGACAGTGTGTGTCGGGGTAGATTGGGGACAGTGTGTGTCGGGGTAGATTGGGGACAGTGTGTGTCGGGGGTAGATTGGGGACAGTGTGTGTCGGGGTGGATTGGGGACAGTGTGTGTCGGGGTAGATTGGGGACAGTGTGTCGGGGTAGATTGGGGACAGTGTGTGTCGGGGTAGATTGGGGACAGTGTGTGTCGGGGTAGATTGGGGACAGTGTGTGTCGGGGTAGATTGGGGACAGTGTGTGTCGGGGTAGATTGGGGACAGTGTGTGTCGGGGTAGATTGGGGACTGTGTGTGTCGGGATAGATTGGGGACAGTGTGTTGGGGTAGATTGGGGACAGTGTGTGTCGGGGTAGATTGGGGACAGTGTGTGTCGGGGTAGATTGGGGACAGTGTGTGTCGGGGTAGATTGGGGACAGTGTGTGTCGGGGTAGATTGGGGACAGTGTGTGTCGGGGTAGATTGGGGACAGTGTGTCGGGGTAGATTGGGGACAGTGTGTGTCGGGGTAGATTGGGGACAGTGTGTCGGGGTAGATTGGGGACAGTGTGTGTCGGGGTAGATTGGGGACAGTGTGTGTCGGAGTAGATTGGGGACAGTGTGTGTCGGGGTAGATTGGGGACAGTGTGTGTCGGGGTAGATTGGGGACAGTGTCGGGGTAGATTGGGGACAGTGTGTGTCGGGGTAGATTGGGGACAGTGTGTGTCGGGGTAGATTGGGGACAGTGTGTGTCGGGGTAGATTGGGGACAGTGTGTGTCGGGGTAGATTGGGGACAGTGTGTGTCGGGGGTAGATTGGGGACAGTGTGTGTCGGGGTGGATTGGGGACAGTGTGTGTCGGGGGTAGATTGGGGCCAGTGTGTGTCGGGGTAGATTGGGGACAGTGTGTGTCGGGGTAGTTTGGGGACAGTGTGTGTCAGGGTAGATTGGGGACAGTGTGTGTCGGGGTAGATTGGGGACAGTGTGTGTCGGGGTAGATTGGGGACAGTGTGTGTCGGGGTAGATTGGGGACAGTGTGTGTCGGGGTAGATTGGGGACAGTGTGTGTCGGGGGTAGATTGGGGACAGTGTGTGTCGGGGTGGATTGGGGACAGTGTGTGTCGGGGTAGATTGGGGACAGTGTGTCGGGGTAGATTGGGGACAGTGTGTGTCGGGGTAGATTGGGGACAGTGTGTGTCGGGGTAGATTGGGGACAGTGTGTGTCGGGGTAGATTGGGGACAGTGTGTGTCGGAGTAGATTGGGGACAGTGTGTGTCGGGGTAGATTGGGGACAGTGTGTGTCGGGGTAGATTGGGGACAGTGTGTGTCGGAGTAGATTGGGGACAGTGTGTGTCGGGGTAGATTGGGTACAGTGTGTGTCGGGGTAGATTGGGGACAGTACGCAATGTGTTTCAGTGGAATTGTCTGTTAGAAGTTAAAGGAATAACAATCATTGGGGTGAATTCTCCACCTTCCCAGCTGAGTGTTCCTTGCCGGACCGCTGTTGCCGACAGCGGGATTCTCCATTTCTGCTGCTGGCCAATGGGATTTCCCACAGTGGCCACCCCACGCAGCCAGGTGAGCTGCAGGCGGAGTTACGTTGCCGGAGGAACGGAGAATTCTGCCAGTGGAGAATTCACCCCACTGAGATTTTGTGGAAAGTCGAACCTCTCATTTTCTTCTTTTGTCTTTGTTCTTCTCACTCCTTCAGACCAGGTTGCTAGTTTTCGCAATGTGACGGTGAGAGACATTACCGCCAGGGACTTCCGCCTGTCCTGGAAGGTTCCGGAAGGGGCCTTCGACTCTTTTGTTATCCAATACAGGGTGTCGAGTAGCTCCACGCGTTGGGAGGAACGTAAAGTGCAAGGCCGCTTCCGGTCAGCTGTGATCAAGGGTCTGAGTCCCTCCACTGTGCACACCGTCAGGCTGTATGGGGTTCGGGAAGGACAGCGCACCACGCCCTTCACATTGGACGTCACCACAGGTAAGATCCTCACTGTTAAAGGGTCAATGAATGTGGAGGTGCTTCCCCAGTGATCAGTCCATGTGGGGTCCACCTTCCTGCCTCAGCACCCAAAAGCAAAGACACCAATCTCGGAGCATCTTCCACCATCTTAAATATCCCAAAGATATTAACAGTGAATAATGTGTCCTTGAATTGTTATCACTGAGGCATTGTAGTGCGGTTGCTAATCGGATAGGCAAATCCATGCACAGCGAAACCCAACGACTGGAATGATATCATGACCAAATTAATTGTTTTTTAATTGAACCTTATTGAGGGTAAATATTGGCCAGGTTAATTCCCCCCACCCCCCACCGCTGCTCTTCTCCAAAATGATGGCTGTGAAATGAACGTCACTGTCATTCTGTGGAAAATAGGTTCGGTGATTTGTGTATCTACTTCTATCCAGAATGTTCTGCCAGCCATGTTTGAGTGGGCCGTCCTCTGTCTGCTCACTCGTCTGGACATTAAATATTTCCACAGGTCATTAAGTAGAGCTGGGGAGTTCTCCCCATCGGAGAATCCCCTCCCCCACCGCGAGAATCCCCCCCCCCCAAGAATCCCCCCCCCCCCCCCCGAGAATCCCTCCCCCCCCCCCCCCCCACGTCCCCTCAGTGTCCCGGCCAGTCTTTAACCTCGCAACCAACGCCACTTCAAACAAAAATCAGATTGATCTGTTCATCGTCACATTGCTGCTGTGGGAGCTTGCTGTGTGGAAATTGCTCTTTCCAGCAGCAACAACTGGTATTGAAATAGGATCTTTAACTTATTCAAACATCGAATGGTGCTTCATCGGGACATTGTGAACGAGATGGAGCCACATGAGGAGATGTTAGCTAATCAGACGGCAAAGGTCTGGTCAAAGAGGTAGAATTTGAGGAGCTTCCCAAAGTGGGAAGGCAAGGTGGAGAAGTTGAAGGAGGGTAAAACCAGAGCTTAAAGCCCAGGCAACTGAAGGCGTGACCACCATAGTGAAGTAATTAAAATGCTCACGAGGGCCAGAGTTAGAGGAGCACCGATATCAGGGAGGATTGTGGGGATGAGGGAGATTGCTGCGGTTTGGAGGGCATGAGGCCAGGGGAGGGAATGAGAACAAGGCGAAGGCTTTTAAAATCAAGATGTTGCTTCACCAGGAACCAATGTAGGTCAGTGGGCGGAGGGAGTGATGGGGGACAGGATCTGCTGGGAGTTAAGACGTGGACAAGCAGAGTTTTGGAGGGCAGAATGTGGGAGAGCCGGCAGCAGTGAGATATAGTAGCTGAGTATGGAGGTGGAGAAGGCATGGTTAATTCTCACAGCGTTGTAAAGAGGGTAAAAATTGTACAAACTGGACTGTGAGTTTGTGCAGTGTGTTTTGTATATGTTGCTGTCTTTTACACATGTTTGGAAAGTATTTCATTGGCTTTGCAGCTGAGATTGTGACAGGCTAGATAAATGTAGATTTATATTGTTTTTCTTCACTCAGATTTGTTTAGTTCATACAGGGTCAGAATGAACAGGGGGTGAAGCTTTCCCTGAATGAGTTGGCCACGTTTGGTGACAATGGTGACAGCACTGGCCTTGATGGACCAAATGGCCTTGCCTCATTCCAACATTTGTTGAGGGGAAGGGTTGATAGCTGCTGCAGCACAATCCGTACTTACAAACTCTGTGTAAAATATCTGCGCTGGATCCCACTGTGAAGATCACTGAGCAGTGTGAAGCCTTCCCCTATTAGCTAACCAGGGTAACGGGGTCAGAGGGCAGCAATCCTAGCTGGGAGGACTCATCTCAGCAGGCCCTGATCTGGGTCTGCTTTTAACCTTTGCACAAAGCGAGCCCCAGGTGGTAGGCCTCTGCGGGGAGATTGATGATGGTTTCCCCGTGCTCTTCGTGGGGGTTATGACACTTTTCAAATGTTTAATTCTCGACTGCCTTTTCTGTTAGATTCCGCCGAGAAAGTGGAAGCTGGAGATGTGGGGAAACTGGACAAACTCACATCCTCCAACATCACAGATCATTCCCTCCAGCTCAGCTGGACTGTGGAGAAGGACTTTGACACCTTCCTCGTACACTATAGAGTCGATGGGTCAAAGGACGTGCAAAAGCTGAAGCTGCCTGGTAGCCTACGCTCTTCAATCATCACAGGCCTCAGGCCTAGTACCAAGTACACAATTTACCTCTATGGTGTCTCCTTTGGCCAGCGGACAAAACCAATCACCACCACAGCTACCACCGCAGGTAATTTACATCCATAGAATCACAGAACAGTGCAGTGCATAACGAGGCCATTCAGCCCATCATATCTAACCCAGCCCTTTCGAATCGGCCAATCCAGTGAGCTCCACTCTCTCCCTTTTTCCTCACAAACCTGCAGTTCTCACTGTTCCACGTATTTATCCCAATTCTCTTTTGTGAAAGTTATTAATGAATCTGTATGCACCAAACTAACCATTTGCTGTGTGAAAACACTTTTCCTCATGTAATTTCTCGTTCTTTGGTGAGATACCTTGAAACTATAATTAAAATTAGAAAAAACTGTAGGTCAGTGGAGAGAGAAACCGAGTTAAACGGGGGAATTCTACCATATGGGACTAAGTCCCGTGGTGGGAGTGGGGACCGGGAGTGTTTCCCGTGTTGGAGGCCAGCAGGAAACCACCCCAGAGCCTCCGCCCCAGCCTCATTAATTACATATCTGGGGGTTTAGAACCATATTCCGTGGCGGGACGGGTTTGATTCCTCACACCCTGCCATCATATTTGGGTGCCATATTGAAAAGACAGACATCACTGACCCAGCATTGAGGAAAGAAGATGGAGCTCCTGAAAAAAAAGGTGGATCTCCAGGAACACTCTGAAGCTGAAAGTTCGATTTCCTCATGACACTGAAGCTGGAAGATCCTGCTGATAAATGCTCCTCCTGGCCACGGTCTAGGGTTACTGCGGCCTCCATCCTGAACTCTGGAGGTAGCCCCAGGTGAGTCCTGACTTCTACACACCACGTTGTTCCAGACGTGTTCTGGACTGGCGTGTTTTTCCCTTGACATGGCGGAGAATGGGGCGTGATGGGGGGGGGGGAATATTTTGGTCGGGCCTTCTTCTGCATCCCATTAACGGGACACAAATCAATTTCATTCCGGCATCCAGCAGGTTTCCTGATCTGCTGTGGTGGCAGGGCACCAGTGGAAGATCCCACAGAAAATACACACCGGCTTCCCGCCAAAACCTTCTCCCCACTGCCTCCTTTGAACCTGCTGATGGAGGAAATGGGCGGGAATCTCTGCCCCCCCAGCTGCGTGATTCTCGGCCCCTCCCCCCCAGCCGCGTGTTTCTCGGCAGTGTGCGGCTCGCTGCCGGTGGGAATCTCTTCCCCCCTCCCAGCCGCGTTTTTCTCGGCCCCCTCCAGCCGCGTGTTTCTCGGCCCCTCCCCCCCCAGCCGCGTGTTTCTCGCCCCCCCCCAGCCGCGTGTTTCTCGGCCCCCTCCAGCCGCGTGTTTCTCGGCCCCCTCCAGCCGCGTGTTTCTCGGCCCCCTCCAGCCGCGTGATTCTCGGCCCCCCCCCCAGCCGCGTGTTTCTCGGCCCCCCACCCCAGCCGCGTGTTTCTCGGCCCCCCCTCCAGCCGCGTGATTCTCGGCCCCTCCCCCCCAGCCGCGTGTTTCTCGGCCCCCTCCAGCCGCGTGTTTCTCGGCCCCCCCCAGCCGTGTGTTTCTCGGCCCCCTCCCCAGCCGCGTGTTTCTCGCCCCCCCCCAGCCGTGTGTTTCTCGGCCCCCCAGCCGCGTGTTTCTCGGCCCCTCCCCCCCCAGCCGCGTGTTTCTCGGCCCCTCCCCCCCCCAGCCGCGTGTTTCTCGGCCCCCGCCAGCCGCGTGTTTCTCGCCCCCTCCAGCCGCGTGTTTCTCCCCCCCCAGCCGCGTGTTTCTCGGCCCCCCCCAGCCGCGTGTTTCTCCCCCCCCCCCCAGCCACGTGTTTCTCGGCCCCCCCAGCCGCGTGTTTCTCCCCCCCCAGCCGCGTGTTTCTCGCCCCCTCCAGCCGCGTGTTTCTCGGCCCCCCCCAGCCGCGTGTTTCTCGGCCCCCCCCAGCCGCGTGTTTCTCGCCCCCCCCCAGCCGCGTATTTCTCGGCCCCCCCCAGCCGCGTGTTTCTCGGCCCCCCCCAGCCGCGTGTTTCTCGCCCCCCCCCAGCCGCGTGTTTCTCGGCCACCCCCAGCCGCGTGTTTCTCGCCCCCCCCCAGCCGCGTGTTTCTCGCCCCCCCCAGCCGCGTGTTTCTCGGCCCCCCCCCAGCCGCGTGTTTCTCGCCCCCCCCAGCCGCGTGTTTCTCGGCCCCCCCCCAGCCGCGTGTTTCTCGGCCCCCCCCAGCCGCGTATTTCTCGGCCCCCCCCCCAGCCGCGTGTTTCTCGCGCCCCCCCAGCCGCGTGTTTCTCGGCCCCCCCCAGCCGCGTGTTTCTCGGCCCCCCCCAGCCGCGTGTTTCTCGGCCCCCCCCCAGCCGCGTGTTTCTCGGCCCCCCCAGCCGCGTGTTTCTCCCCCCCAGCCACGTGTTTCTCGGCCCCCCCCAGCCGCGTGTTTCTCGGCCCCCCCCCAGCCGCGTGTTTCTCGCCCCCCCCAGCCGCGTGTTTCTCGCCCCCCCCCCAGCCGCGTGTTTCTCGGCCCCCCCCAGCCGCGTGTTTCTCGCCCCCCCCAGCCGCGTGTTTCTCGCCCCCCCCCAGCCGCGTGTTTCTCGGCCCCCCCCCAGCCGCGTGTTTCTCGGCCCCCCCCAGCCGCGTGTTTCTCGCCCCCCCCCCAGCCGTGTGTTTCTCGGCCCCCCCGCGTGTTTCTCCCCCCCCACCGCGTGTTTCTCGCCCCCCCCAGCCGCGTGTTTCTCGCCCCCCCCAGCCGCGTGTTTCTCGGCCCCCCCCAGCCGCGTGTTTCTCGCCCCCCCCCCCAGCCGTGTGTTTCTCCCCCCCCACCGCGTGTTTCTCGCCCCCCCCCAGCCGCGTGTTTCTCGCCCCCCCCAGCCGCGTGTTTCTCGCCCCCCCCCAGCCGCGTGTTTCTCGGCCCCCCCCCCAGCCGCGTGTTTCTCGGCCCCCCCCCAGCCGCGTGTTTCTCGCCCCCCCCCAGCCGCATGTTTCTCGGCCCCCCCCCCAGCCGCATGTTTCTCGGCCCCCCCCCCCAGCCGCGTGTTTCTCGGCAGTGTGCGGCTTGCTGCCGGTGGGATTCTCCCCCCCCAGCCGCGTGTTTCTCGGCCCCCCCCAGCCGTGTGTTTCTCGACCCCCCCGCGTGTTTCTCCCCCCCCGCCGCGTGTTTCTCGCCCCCCCCCCAGCCGCGTGTTTCTCGCCCCCCCCCAGCCGCGTGTTTCTCCCCCCCCCCAGCCACGTGTTTCTCGCCCCCCCCCAGCCGCGTGTTTCTCCCCCCCCCAGCCACGTGTTTCTTGGCATTGTGCGGCTTGCTGCCGGTGGGATTCTCCCCCCCCCCCGCCGCGTGTTTCTCGGCCCCCCCCCCAGCCGCGTGTTTCTCGGCCCCCCCCCAGCCGCGTGTTTCTCTCCCCCCCCCCAGCCGCGTGTTTCTCTCCCCCCCCAGCCGTGTGTTTCTCGGCCCCCCCGCGTGTTTCTCCCCCCCCACCGCGTGTTTCTCGCCCCCCCCCCCAGCCGCGTGTTTCTCGGCCCCCCCCAGCCGCGTGTTTCTCGGCCCCCCCCCAGCCGCGTGTTTCTCGGCCCCCCCCAGCCGTGTGTTTCTCGGCCCCCCCGCCACGTGTTTCTCGCCCCCCCCCAGCCGCGTGTTTCTCTCCCCCCCCAGCCGCGTGTTTCTCTCCCCCCCCAGCCGTGTGTTTCTCGGCCCCCCCGCGTGTTTCTCCCCCCCCACCGCGTGTTTCTCGCCCCCCCCCAGCCGCGTGTTTCTCGCCCCCCCCCCAGCCGCGTGTTTCTCGGCCCCCCCCAGCCGCGTGTTTCTCGCCCCCCCCCCAGCCGCGTGTTTCTCGCCCCCCCCCAGCCGCGTGTTTCTCGGCCCCCCCCAGCCGCGTGTTTCTCGCCCCCCCCCCAGCCGCGTGTTTCTCGCCCCCCCCCCAGCCGCGTGTTTCTCGGCAGTGTGCGGCTTGCTGCCGGTGGGATTCTCCCCCCCCAGCCGCGTGTTTCTCGGCCCCCCCCAGCCGTGTGTTTCTCGACCCCCCCGCGTGTTTCTCCCCCCCCGCCGCGTGTTTCTCGCCCCCCCCCCCAGCCGCGTGTTTCTCGCCCCCCCCCAGCCGCGTGTTTCTCCCCCCCCCAGCCACGTGTTTCTTGGCATTGTGCGGCTTGCTGCCGGTGGGATTCTCCCCCCCCCCCCAGCCGCGTGTTTCTCGCCCCCCCCCCCAGCCGCGTGTTTCTCCCCCCCCCAGCCGCGTGTTTCTCGCCCCCCCCCCCCAGCCGCGTGTTTCTCCCCCCCCCAGCCGCGTGTTTCTCGGCAGTGTGCGGCTTGCTGCCGGTGGGATTCTCCCCCCCCCCCCCCCCCAGCCGCGTGTTTCTCTCCCCCCCCCCAGCCACGTGTTTCTTGGCAGTGTGCGGCTTGCTGCCGGTGGGATTCTCCCCCCCCCCACAGCCGCGTGTTTCTCGGCCCCCCCCAGTCGCGTGTTTCTCGGCCCCCCCCAGCCGCATGTTTCTCGCCCCCCCCCCCAGCCGCGTGTTTCTCGGCCCCCCCCCAGCCGCGTGTTTCTCGGCCCCCCCCCCAGCCGTGTGTTTCTCGGCAGTGTGCGGCTTGCTGCCGGTGGGATTCTCCCCCCTCCCCCCCACAGCCGCGTGTTTGTCTCCCCCCCCAGCCGCGTGTTTCTCGCCCCCCCCCAGCCGCGTGTTTCTCGCCCCCCCCAGCCGCGTGTTTCTCTCCCCCCCCCCCCAGCCGCGTGTTTCTCGCCCCCCCCCCAGCCGCGTGTTTCTCGACCCCCCCCCCCCAGCCGCGTGTTTCTCGACCCCCCCCCCCAGCCGCGTGTTTCTCGGCCCCCCCCCAGCCGCGTGTTTCTCGCCCCCCCCAGCCGCGTGTTTCTCTCCCCCCCCCCCAGCCGCGTGTTTCTCGCCCCCCCCCCAGCCGCGTGTTTCTCGACCCCCCCCCCAGCCGCGTGTTTCTCGGCCCCCCCCCCCCAGCCGCGTGTTTCTCGGCCCCCCCCCCCAGCCGCGTGTTTCTCGGCCCCCGCCAGCCGCGTGTTTCTCGGCCCCCCCCCCCCAGCCGCGTGTTTCTCGGCCCCCCCCCCAGCCGCGTGTTTCTCGCCCCCCCCCCAGCCGCGTGTTTCTCGGCAGTGTGCGGCTTGCTGCCGGTGGGATTCTCTCCGCGCTGGTTGTCAACACGATTTCCATTGAAGCCACTCAAGCTGCCAGGAAAGGCACGAGTGGCGATGTGCTGCCGGCAGTAAAGAGAATCTCTATGTGGAGAATTCCCCAGAATTTCCCCCAGAATTTCCCCTTCTGTAAATTGTATGATTCTATGATTCGATCAAATTGTAATGACTGACCTGACCAGGCAGGAAAATAGGATCTACTATGAAACTAATGAGGTTTAAGCTTCCGGGCCCCTAATCCCAGAGGGGCCCCAGAAGCGACTCTAGTCCGCATTGCTTAAACATTTTGGGTCTACTTTATGAGAAGGGTTTTTTTTTTAAATAATAATATTAATAATATAGTCTAATTTAACACAAAATAATAGTTAAAATAAAAATTAAAAGGTTATTAAAGTATCATGTAGGCTAGCTGTAAACGAAAAAATGTTCAAATTAAAGATGTTTTATTCTAAATATATTTAATATAAAATAATGATAAATAATTTAAAACACTATTAACATTTATGACAGAAATACAAACAGTAGATGACGTGTCGTAACAAAAAAGGGGGGCCATTGAAAAGGCAATCACAATGCTAACGTGAATTTTCAACGTGATAGCAATCGTGATAGCGATCTAGACAAGAATGTTTTTCAATAAAGTGTTCATAAGGATACAATATTTTAATTACCCCTACTCAAAAATAAATATTATATTTAGAAAAGTAAGGTAAGTAATAAACATGAAATAGTGATAGATTAGCCTAAGCCTATTGTTTTTGTGAAGAGGTGAACGGAATGTAGGCTACGACCGAATGTACTCAGAACTCTGGAGAACGATGAAGACAGCATGGAACACAAGAGGGCGATGTTGTGTTGGATAACAAGAAAGTCAAATAAAAATACTGTGGATCAGCAACTTGAAGAATAGATGAGAAAAACCATACAGTACTATTTTGAAGTACTGAAAAGAGTTGTAGCTGTTATAAAGTTTTGAAGTGAAAGAGGTTTGGCATTTAGAGGTCATGAGGAGAATTGGGGCTCATCAAATAATGGAAGCTTCATGGGGGCCATTGAACTTATTGCAGAGTTCGACCCATTTTTACATGAACATCTCGAGAAATGTAAAAATGAAAAAGTAAATGCTACTTACCTATCCAAACCCGCGTATGAAGAATTGATAGAAATCATGGGAAAACATGTGCAAGATGAAATTGTGAATTAAATCAACAGCCTAGACACCAAATACTACTCTATTATTGTTGACTCTACGCCTGACCTGACACATGTTGACCAGCTGGTCATTGTGGTTCGATACTGCTATAATGGAAAACCCTGAGAGAGATTTTTAACATTTTTACCGATAGAAAACCATTCACCCACGACCGTGTTCAACAAGTCCTGGGTGAACATAAGCTTTCACTTGAAAATATCCGTGGTCAGTCCTACGATAATGCATCTAACATGAAGGGCTCGGAGAAAGGGCTGCAAGCACTCTTTAAAAACATTAACAGGTACCATGTGCAGCCCATTCACTTAGCCTTGTTGGAGAAAAGGCAGTGTCTACCGTACCTGAAGTTGTTGACTATTTTGGCATTTTGCAGGAGCTGTATGTTTTCTTTTCTGGATCTCCACGAAGATGGGGGATTTTAAACACACGGGGCAATCTACATTTTTCTCTAAAGAGCTTAAGTGTAACTAGATGGTCTGCACACGATGAAGCAGTCCGGGCAATTAAAAATGGAAATACGGGTATTTTACAAACTCTCAAACATATTTTTGAAGACTCCGAAGAGAAGCCTGAATGTAAACAAGATGCAAAGAATTTATACCACAAGTTGGTAAAGCTGGAATATGTTATTTTAACAGTCGTTTGGGAAGAAATGCTGGAGCGTTTCAACAAAACAAGAAACTCCAAACCCCTGGTTTTGATGTATTTGAAGGTTATCTTCTGCTATCATCTTTACTTTCGTTTGTTAAAGGACTCAGAGAAAATTCAGCCGATAGGATTGCACACTCTGAATCAGAAGCAAAAGGTTTGTGTGAAGATATCAGTTCAAGTTACTCTGATGCTTCCAAACGCATTGTTACAAGGAAATTTTCAGATGGAACAAGTGGTATTGCTTCTTTGAGAGGATCTGACAAATTTAGGATAGAAGTTCTATATCAACTCTTTGACTGCTTGGTGATCCAGTTCCGCAAGAGGAGTGACCCATATGAGCAGATTGCGAAAAGGTTCAAGTTCCTCTCAGAATTGGTGAACAATTCTGAAATTGATGAGGACAGTATTAAACTTATAATATCGTATTACAAAGATGATATTGACCACAAATTAGTGAACGAGTGTTATCAGTTCAAAGAATATTTGCACCTTCGGAAATCCCAGCACACAGAAGAAAACACGCCATCTAAAATGCAATGCGCAGAAGTTCTTCAGCTTATTTGTGAGCAACACCTAATTGAAGTGTTCCCCAAAATTACTACTGCGCTTAAGCTGTATTTGCATAACTATTCTGAAGGTCCACTTCCTATTCGGTTGAACAGAAATCCATCTTTTTTTCACGCTAATGATTTTTTCTTTCAACTTTCACAGCTAAAGAGGCTGGAAAACTGGGCAGCCTATCCACCTCTAATATCACAGCGAACTCTCTCCGACTCTCCTGGACAGTGGACAGGGCCTTTGACTCCTTTTTGATCCAGTATAGAGTCCAGGGCTCTGAGGAGACCCACAACATCACAGTCACCAGCGGACGGCGATTCCAGCTCATCGTAGGCCTCAGGCCTACTACCCGATACATCATCTATCTCTACGGGATTTCTGCTGGCCTACGGACAAAGCCCTTGACCACTATCGTGACCACAGGTACTCTGATTTATTTTTTTTTACACAGATGCCACCTTCATCGGTGAATTAATTTTGTATTTTCAGATAAAATATTTCAATTGTTCCTCCATGTCCACTGGCCCAAACTTTAACAGAGAGAGAGAATGGTTCCTTCATTTCTCCCTCAGCATTGGGGGAGGAGATACTTTGGGCGCGACCTAACCAAAATAAGAGAGTCCATTCAAGCAACAGGAACGACCCGCTATCTAACGGCACCCTGTCTTGCTTTTATGTCCCGGTGGTGATGTCACCCCTCGGCTGCACTTAGCGTCATTTCTGACACTGAGGAGCTCCAATGAATGGTGCCCTGATCTCTCGATCCCCCAACGCAACCCCTACTCCCAATGCCCCAACTCACCTGGTGCCCACTCCACCACATATCGGTGGGGCACCCCAGCCTGGGCACTATGCCAGATTGACACCTTGGCATTTCCAGCCTGGCACCCTGGCCCCAGCCAGCCTGGCAGTGCCACCTGGGCACCCTGGCAATGCCCCAGCCAGCCTGGCAGTGCCACCTGGCACTCTGGCAGTGCCCCAGCCAGCCTGTCAGTGCCACCTGGACGCTCTGGCAATGCCCCAGCCAGACTGGCAGTACCACCTGGGCACCCTGGCAATGCCCCAGCCAGACTGGCAGTACCACCTGGGCACCCTGGCAATGCCCCAGCCAGACTGGCAGTACCACCTGGGCACCCTGGCAATGCCCCAGCCAGATTGGCAGTGCCACCTGGGCACCCTGGCAATGTCCCAGCCAGACTGGCAGTGCCACCTGGGCACCCTGGCAATGCCCCAGCCAGACTGGCAGTGCCACCTGGGCACTCTGACAATGCCCCAGCCAGACTGGCAGTGCCACCTGGGCACTCTGACAATGCCCCAGCCAGCCTGGCAGTGCCACCTGGGCATCCTGGCAGTACCACCTGGGCACTCTGGCAGTGCCTACCGATACCGCACATAGAGTGATTTTCTGCTCCCATCCACCCTTGAGGAAGCACCGGGAACGCCCTCATTACCCCTTCCACCTGGTAAGGCCTGATCCCTAAATGCCAGGGTGCCCGGGTGGCACTGCTAAGGCCGTTAGACCCCAGGCGGCAGGAGTATTCAGTGAACACATGCTGAAATGAGCCAGTAGCTGATCTGGTCACGCCCAGTGAGAGCAGGATCCAGTTTGCATATTACGGGCGCTATTCCCCCCCACGCCGGGTGGGAGAATCGCCGGGGTGCCGCGCGAATCGCGGCACGCCGCCCCGCCCCATGCACGTGATTTTCCCACCCCCGGAAACCAGCGACGCGCGACTCGCACCGGGCCGCTCGGAGAACCGGCGAGCGGCGATTCTCCGGCCCGGATGGGCCGAGCGGCCGCTACACCACGACAGGTTCCCGCCGGCGGCGTCCACACCGGTCGCTGACGGCAGGAACTCTGCGGGAACGCTGGGGGGGCAGCATGTGGGGGAGGGAGGGGGGCTCCTTCACCGGGGTGGCCTCCGATGGGGTCTGGCCCGCGATCGGGGCCCACCGATTGGTGGGCCGGCCTCTCCCCCGGGCCTACCTCATTCCGCGCGCGGCCCCAGAACTCCGGCCCCACGTTGGTGAGGGGCCGATGTGCGGAACGTTCTCTGCGCATGCGTGGGATTGGGCTGCACCGACTGCGCATGCGCAGGATTGGGCTGCACCGACTGCGCATGCGCAGGATTGGGCTGCACCGACTGCGCATGCGCGGGATTGGGCTGCACCGACTGCGCATGCGCGGGATTGGGCTGCACCGACTGCGCATGCGCGGGATTGGGCTGCACCGACTGCGCATGCGCGGGATTGGGCTGCACCGACTGCGCATGCGCGGGATTGGGCTGCACCGACTGCGCATGCGCGGGATTGGGCTGCACCGACTGCGCATGCGCGGGATTGGGCTGCACCGACTGCGCATGCGCGGGATTGGGCTGCACCGACTGCGCATGCGCGGGATTGGGCTGCACCGACTGCGCATGCGCGGGATTGGGCTGCACCGACTGCGCATGCGCGGGATTGGGCTGCACCGACTGCGCATGCGCAGGATTGGGCTGCACCGACTGCGCATGCGCGGGATTGGGCTGCACCGACTGCGCATGCGCAGGATTGGGCTGCACCGACTGCGCATGCGCGGGATTGGGCTGCACCGACTGCGCATGCGCGGGATTGGGCTGCACCGACTGCGCATGCGCTGGATTGGGCTGCAGCGACTGCGCATGCGCGGGATTGGGCTGCACCGACTGCGCATGCGCGGGATTGGGCTGCACCGACTACGCATGCGCAGGATTGGGCTGCACCGACTGCGCATGCGCGGGATTGGGCTGCACCAACTGCGCATGCGCAGGATTGGGCTGCACCGACTGCGCATGCGCGGGTTGGCGCGCCGCCCATTTGGCGCCGCATAAGGATGCTGGAGGGGCGTGATCCGCTCCAGCGCTGTGCTGGCCCCCCCCCCCGGGTCGTGCCCGGGCTCTGTTCGTGCCGTCGTGAAACGCGACGGCGTTCACGACGGCGCGAACACTTGGCCTCCATGTCGGAGAATCGCCCCCCAGGTATTTTCTTATCTTTTCTTTTCATGTACTTAATGATCTGTTGAGCTGCTCGCAGAAAAATACTTTTCACTCCACCTCGGTACACGG
Organism: Scyliorhinus torazame; assembly: GCF_047496885.1. NCBI lineage: Eukaryota > Metazoa > Chordata > Chondrichthyes > Carcharhiniformes > Scyliorhinidae > Scyliorhinus > Scyliorhinus torazame. The sequence continues at coordinate 212,144,562 of NC_092720.1, read as the reverse complement.
GACAATAAACAAATCCAATCCAAGAGAGTTTGCAGTGTCTCCGAGATTGAAGCTTGGCGGACAAGGCCACTGAATAGGGGTGGGAGGAGGAGGGAAGGGGAGTGGGGGACGCTCGAACAATAATCTGAAAATGAGAGCTGGGCTGTGTGGGAGTCTGGAAGCACTTCTCCGCACAGAGGGGGAGTGTTAATCTGGAACTAACTCCGCCAGGAAAGGTTGTCAAACTGCGAAATACTTTCAGAATTAAGATTGCTAGATTTGTGTTGGGTAAATGTTGTGAGGCCAAGGCAGACAAAGCAGACACTGATGGAGCTGTGATCTACATGAATAGGATGGGAATACGGACCCAGGAAGTGTAGACGATTGTAATTTAGTCGGGCAGCATGGTCGGCAGCCTCAAGGAGGCCTTGGCTACTCCTATGGAAGAGTTTTATTCTCCAGCCAGAAGGTTTCACACACCATCAGCGTGTGTTGTTCATCAGAGAGCTCACTTGAATGAAGTTATCTATTAGAGCCGCCCGGCAGACCAGTTAATTTACTGATTGATTTAGACATCTTGTTCAGGCGATTAAATCAGGGTGCGGGCAAGGACAGGCCTTGGACTGGTTAATCATTATTGTTCTTTCCAAGTTGGTCGACTTGGCAGGCTGTGGCTTCACACTCTGAATCCTGCTTGCTCCTGTGCAGAGCTCTGTGTTCAGCCATGGCCTTCCCCCTTCCACGCTCCCTAACCCGTGGCCCGTGACCTCGCTCAGTTAGAGGCCTGAGTTTTGCGAGCAGAATCCACACGCGTCGCCACGGCGATGCCCAATGTGACCGTCGCGAGAAAGCCATTGGCCAGAGGCTGTCACCTGCACCAGGCACTCCCCTTCATGGAAAGAAAGAGTTGCATTTATATAGCGTCTTTTACAGGCTCAGGGCGTCCCAAAGTGCATTGTTCCGATAACAGACTATCTTTGATGTGAGTCATAGTTTGTGCACAGCAAGATCCCACAAGTCACAATGTTAGATGGCTCAGATAGTGGGCTCAAATTTCCCGGCTCACCCCAGTCCAACGCCGGCATCTCCACATCAGAGAGCTCTGATGTGCCATGGGTGTAGGAAAATCCCACAGTCCTTTTCTTTCGAGATGCTGCTGGAGGGACAAATATGGCCTCAGGACATAGCTGAGGAGAACGCCTCAATTCCCTTTGGAATAATGGGGGTGTGATCATAACGGGGGATGTTCACGACTGTGAGTTTCCACGGAGACGTCTTACTGTCACCTCCTGTTCACACATGTGCACTGAGGTGTCAGCCAAGGTTACACCAGCAGAAGGGGCAAAGTCTCAAGGAACCTTCCCCTCCTCCAACTCCAAACAAATTGAAAAATATGAAACCAGAGGGGTGCACAAAGGGAGGTAATGTCCAAAACTAATAAGATTGCAACGAAGTCACAAGGGGCTGCCTGCCCCCTCCTGGTCCAACACACTGAAGGATAGCGAGGCCTCTCAGTTTCTATAACCATCGCGGCTGACTCCCTCACATTCTCCTGGAAGGCCGCTGGGCGTGACCTGGGACAGACAAGACATTAGGATCTCTGAGGGCCAGCAAATTGTCCGAGTGACTCACAGCCAGTTGCCCATCACAGGCCTCAGGCCTACTTCCAGCTGGTCAAGAGGAGACAAAACAAAGCAGGAGCAAAAGCTCTTTCGCTGCAACAAAGAACAAGGAACATTTTTATGCAACGAGCAATGACCTGGAACCCACTCCCCTTGAGGCTGGTCGAAATATAAAACAATCCAGGGAGGAAGCAGTGGTGTTGTGGTATTGTCATTGAACTAGCAATCTAAAGGCTGAAATGCTCTGGAGGGATGGGTTCAAATCTCATCACAGCAGCTAGTGGAATTTAAAAAATAAATCTGGAATTAGTTTCAGTAATGATGACCATGAAATCATTGTTGTAAAAACCCATCTGGTTCCCTCATGTCCTTTCGAGAGGGAAATCGGCCATCCTCACCTAGTTTGGCCGATGTGACTCCAGATCATAAAATAGAATCCCTACAGTGTACAAGGAGGCCCTCTGGCCATTGAGTCTGCAACAACCCTCTGATAGAGCAGTCTACCTAGGCCTCATCCCCCACCCTATCCCTGTAACCCCAGCTAGGGCCATTTAGCATGGCCAATCCACCTAACCTGCACGTCTTTGGACTGTGTGAGGAAAGCGGAGCACCCGGAGGAAACCCACGCAGACACGAGGAGAACGTGCAGGCTCCGCACAGACAGCGACCCAAGGCCGGAATCGAACCCGGGACCCTGACACTGTGCTACTATGCCACCCTGTGGGTCGCAGCAACGTGGCTGACTCTCGACCCTTAGTTCAAGGACAATTATGGATGGACAGGTGCTGGCTTTTCCAGCAATGCACACAATTCACTAAAGAGTGACGGTTAAAATAAAGTAAATTGGATGGGTTGCAGAACATTTATTTACAGGCCCATCCCACTTACTTTATTTTAACCTTTATTCTTTTGTGGCTGCAGACATTGAGGAGAGGACTGGGACTGACTTGGACTGCTCTGCCAAGAGCAGACTTGGACTCGATTGACCGAATGGCCTCCTTCTGGGCCGTAAACCACCCTAGGATTTTGGAAACCTTTCATCGTCCACCCCCTTCAAATATTGACAAAATTCTGTCTGTTTTACATGACCAATCAAGGGTGGCCTACCTCTCTCTCACTGGCTGTTTATCCATCAGGTGTCTCTCCCTCTCTATTATAGACTCATTCTTGTGTACACATATAGAGATTCCCTGTCAATCAAGGAATGTTTCGAGGGCCGCACGGTGGCGCAGTGGTTAGCACTGCTGCCTCATGGCGCGAGGACCTGGGTTCGATCCTGGCCCCGGGTCACTGTCCATGTGGAGTTTGCACATTCTTTCCGTGTCTGCGTGGGTTTCACCCCCACAACCCAAAGATGTGTAGGGTAGGTGGATTGACCACGCTAAATTGCCCCTTAACTGGAAAAAAATGAATGATTCATTCCCATCACTTCAATCCCCATTCCTTGCGATCCTTCAGTTCCTATTTGTTGTTCTCACGCTCTCATAGTCCCTATCCATGAGGTCTTCCAGTTTTCTTAAGTTTCAGAAGATTCTGAGGCAGCTTCTTAAAGTCTGCCGTTTCCAAGTTGGGTTGGGTGATGGGCCTGAATGAACCGGGTAAAAATATCGGCCACTTATTGCCCATGCAGAACAACACCATGGCTATTTTATGTATGGCGAGGAAGGTCATTCATCGATCTCCAACAGAAGGTGTTGTCTTCACCTCCACTCAATATGAGCTGAAGCAGAGCCCATCACACTTCCTGGAGAAGATCTTCGAGTGGCATTTTATTATCACTGTTAGTTTAAAATCCTTGTCCGTCTCTAATGCTCATTCCCTTTGAAAAGTGATGAATTTGATCATGTACCATCTCAACAGCAACTTGTATTCGTATGGCCCCTTTAGCTTGACTAAATTTCCCATGATGCTTCACAGGAGCAATTTAAATCCGCGCCACAAAAGGAGATATTAGGGCCAATATCTTAGCCAGGGAGGTTGATGTTAAGGGCTATCTTAAAGATCAAGGGAGAAGCAAAGAGGCAAAGAGGTTTAAGTAGGACTCCCCCCACCCCCCTCCACCCCCCCCCCCACTCCACCCTCCCGCCACGCGGCGTGTTTTCCAGCGGCAGAGGCAGCTCTCCCTTTGTCCTGCCAAAGTCGATGACAATTTGTGTGCCTCACCCGCACTGCCACTGGGCAACCTGCCACAAGGGGTCACCTTCGGCAGGGGTTGGAAGGTCCCGCTGGCAGAAAAGGCTGGAAAGTCCCGTTCTTAGGGAGGGAATTCCAGAGCTTTGGGCCAAGGCAGCTGAAGACCAATGTTGGAGTGATTAAAATGGAGGAGCTCAGAGATCTCGAGGTGGAGGAAGGGTGAGCGGGTTTAAGGCTGGAGGAGATTACAGAGATATGAGGATTTTCTTTTTGCCTTTCAGCTGAAGAGCGGCCTCAGCAAAGCAAAGTGAGCGATCTCTCCGTGTCTAACATCACTGCGGACTCCCTCCAGCTCTCTTGGGTGACGGAGAAGGAATATGACTCCTTCTTTGTGGAATATGGAGCCGAGGAGGATCAGGATATGCAGAGCCTCAGCGTAACCGGCGACCTTCGATCCTCGCTCATCACAAGCCTGAGGCCTACCACTGCCTACACATTCTATCTTTACGGGGTCTCTGCTGGTCAACGCACCACGCCACTGACTGCCATCGCCACCACCACAGGTAATGTTAGAAGCCAACCGGGATTAATTCTTCGGCCAATGAGAAATGTTCGCTCAAACAAATACACATAGTTCCTCATCAGCAAACCTTTCGCCTCATAGGCCAACCTTCACTATCACAGAGTGGCATAGAATTGCATAGAAAAGCCTACGTAGGGCAGCATGGTGGCACAGTGGTTAGCACTACTGCCTCACGGCGCCGAGGTTCAATCCCGGCTCTGGGTCACTGGCCGTCTGGAGTTTGCACATTCGCCCCACGTTTGCGTGGGTTTCAACCGCACAGCCCGAAGATGTGCGGATTGGGTGGATTGGCCATGCTAAATTGCCCCTTAATTGGAGAAAATTAATTGGGCACTCTAAATTTATATTTTAAAAAAGAAAGGCCTACATGAGAGATAGGAGCAACAGAATAAGGCCATTCGGCCCCTCAGGCACATTCCAAAATTGAATACTATCAGTGTTCATCTTCTACCTCAGCTCCCACCTTCCCGTTTGGCCCCATATCCCTTGATGCCTTGAGTGCCCCCAACAATCTATCGATCTCAGTCTTGAATATATTCAGTGAATGAGCTTCGCCCTAGTTCACTGGGCAGAGAATTCCAAACACTCTCAACGCTATAAGTGTAGAAATTTCTCCTCACCTCACTCCTGAATGGCTGAACCTTTTAGTTTGAGACCTTTTCCCCGTTGGGTCTGGACTCTCCAGCCAGGGGAAATGGCCCGTCATTTGACAGCACAGAGTCAGGCCATTCGGCCCAACTGCTTTGTGCCGGCTGTATGTGCCCCACATCCGCCCTCACTCTCTCCAGCATGTATCCTCCCATTTCTTTCTCCCCCACTTATTTATGGAGCTTCCTGTCAAAGGCAGCGAGTCCCACATTCCCGGAGGAGATCGTTGGGACGGGGAAGAGGAGGGGGTTAGGAAATGCAGGCGCACACTTCCAATTGGAAAGTTGAGTTAAACCAGAAGCACATTTTCCCCTCACTCTAACAACCCCTCCCCCGCCACAAACACCCCCCCTGCCTCCCGAACCCCCAGCACCCCCCCTTCCCCACGCCTCCCGAACCTCCCCCCCCTCCCCTCCCGAACCCCCAGCACCCTCCCCCCCCTCCCGAACCTCCCCCCTCCCCCCCCCACTGCCTCCCGAACCCCCAGCACCCCCCCTTCCCCACGCCTCCCGAACCTCCCCCCCCCCCCTCCCGAACCCCCAGCACCCTCCCCCCCCCTCCCGAACCTCCCCCCTCCCTCCCCTCGCCTCCTGAACCCCCAGCACCCCGTGTGACAAACCCACAGCAGTTGCTGCTTCGGATTTTTTTCTAATCTTCCCACTGATGGAAATCTGGGAAAGAAGCCCGTGAGAAGGAAATGAAAAATCTGCTTTTTGTTGTGTGATTTTAAACAGTTCAGGCCCTCAGTGTGTTCATGGTGACATGAGGTACTTAATTACTGGCAGCAGTTCAGACATTTTCAGAAATATTAATGCCAACATGTTTTAACCACTTTAGTGCCGGGTCTGCACCAGCTGTGAATAATTGCCTTCCTTTCTCATCAATGGACCTCTCCCAGTGCGAGGGGAGTGACAGAGGGGGCGTAGTCATGTCAGGACTGTCCGATAACCTGACTAGATCCTGCTGGTTCTTTGTCCAGAGGCACACCCGATTCTTCCACTCTGAGGTAGGAGGTCCGATATCCCACAATGCAACAGTCATGCCCGCTCCACATTGGCTCCTCTTTGTTTTGGAGGCGATCAAAAGGAAGACATCTGGAGCCCTACAACACCAAGATGTGAGTCACCAGACCAAGGATTGACCCAAGAGTTCTGGGAGGGAGGACCGTATTATCCTGAGGATGATCTGAGGTGCCGACATGGATGGCCACAGCAACAGTTCCACAGCTAGGCCCAGCTGCATCCATCCCTGAACACAATCACTTGTCACCTCCTTCAGCCCAGCATGATGGGGTGCGGAGCTCACTACAACCTTCAATGGAATGTTTTACGTTTCTTTATGAACAGTTTCCCACATTTTGGACCCACTGTTGAAAATTAGCATTCGCTTTTGCGCCGCAGTGCTCCCTGCTAATTAAATTGTGGAGCCTGACCTAGTAGGCCCCAGGTTGGATGTAATGTCCGAGGCAGATCTGGAACCAGTAGCCTGCCACACACATCGTTCATGGAACAAGTCGTCTTGCCTTTTTAGTTGATTCAGTTCAGAACATTGGGTTAGCTCCAAGGCTTAGCTTATTCATGGCCCTTTGGTTTCTCCATGGCCTCGAGATTACTGGTGCTGATATCAAGAGCTGATGAAGGTTTGAAGACATCCACCTGTCTGCTGTAGTTCCAGATCCCTTTCTGGATCTGTTCTGTCGCGGTTATTAGGACTGAACCAGCAAACTCCGAGGTCGCGGGTTCAGATCTCATTATGGCCAGTATTTTCACACACCCCTCTCCCACCTTCATTCTTCATTACCAGGGTGTGGGTGTGATTGGCAAGGTTGATATTTCTTGCCCGTCTCTAGTTGCCCCTCGGTACAGCGGTGGCGAGCCCCCTTCAGCCGCTGCTGCAGTCCCTGCAGTCATGAAGTTGAATTCAATAAACGTGGGGCTTTGTGGTTTTTGGAGGAAGCGAGCTGACACGTGACCCCTGTAACCTGGCCCGGCCTACACGTGACTCCAGTCCAACACCAGCTGTTTGACTCTTTTAATGCAAATCTGATTAGCCAAATCAGATAATAAGAAACAGGGACAGGAGGAGGCCATTCAGCCCTTTAGAATGATTCGTCATTCAGTAAGATCATGGCTGATCTTTCACCATGACACCATTTTCCTACCAATCCCCATATTCCTTAATTCCCAAAGTGTCCAAAAATCTACTGACCTTTGTTGTGAACATTCTCAATGGCTGACCGGGGGTAATAAATTCCAAAGATTCACCACCCTTCGAGTGAAGAAATTCCTCCTCTTCTCAATCCGAAATGATCGGCCCCTTATTGTGAAACTGTCTCCCCGTGTTCCAGATTCCTGAACCAGGGAAATGTTTTCTCAGCGTTTGCCCTGTCAGCCCCTTTTCCAAGTTTGAATGAGAACACCTCTAAACTCCAGGAAACATGGACCTCAGCCGGAATTCTCTGTTTCTGCCGGCCGCGCACCCCCACCTGCGAATTTCCCGGCGGTGTGGCGTGGCTTCAAAGGGAAATTCCATTGCCAAGTGGCGGGGAGAGAGAATCCCGCTGCCAGCGAGTGTCGCACTGCCGAGAAACACTCGGCTGGGGGTCCAGAGAATCCCACACCTAGTCTACTCGATCTCCAGTTATGCAATCAAAGCACAAAATGTCGAGGCATTGGGAGAGGGCCAATAAATTGGGCCTCGCTATCATTGTCCTCATCCTGACTGAAAATTCTTTTTCAAATTCCTCAGATGAAGCGAATATCGTAAAGGCATCTTTTTATTACGTCACTGAAGTCAGCAGGCTAATGTCGCACCATGTCAGAGATTAATGCCATCACTGTCCAAGGTGAATAATCAATTTTCCATCCAGTAACATCTTTTTCTTCTCCTCTTCCCCTGTTTTAACTTCCACAGATAAGGACATCACCAAACTGAAAAAACTTGGCCATCTTTCAGTTTCTAATGTCACAACTGGCTCCTTCCAGCTCTCCTGGGTGGCAGAGGCAGATTTTGATTCCTTTGTGATACAGTACAGAGTACCTGGCTCTAAAGTGGCGTGGAAACGCACAGTAACTGGTAACCGCCGGCAATCAGTGATCACAGGCCTCAGGCCTACTACCAGCTACAGAGTCCTCCTCTTTGGGGTCTCCCACGGCCAGCGCACGAGGCCCTTGACTGCCCTCGTGTCCACCAGAGGTATTTTTTTAAATGTAAGAAATGGTGCCCTGAGCACCTTCGAGACAGGGACGTATTTCCCCATCCTCTGCACCTTTGCCCCATTTTGGGGGCAACAATGTTCACGCTCCTGATCAATACAGGTTTTGCATGCCCAGACACAAAGTGCACGGCCACGTTCATTGTCCAGACTGTAAAAATCCTCCCCCACTCCCCTCCCCCACCACTGCATGAAGTTTGGAATTCACCTGGATTCGCTCCAAGTTTGGATGCTTTTCGTCTCCATGTGTAATTTTTTTTTTTCTTTCATGAGCATAAACATATATTTATATAACTGGCTTATATAAATATAATCCATCATCATCTCCACAGCTTTCGCATGCACTGCAGAGCAGAACAAACTTGTTCCCAGGCACTTCAATCCATTCTTCACTTTCAGGAACATATCATGGTTGGCCATCATTCCTCACTCTTTGGTTTCATGTCTACCTGAATTGATTCCATCACATCATGGCTGCCAAAGTGCGAATTCCGAGGGTTTTCCATCATTTTCTCCAATGTTCAATCTTGATCTATCGCAGAGCCATAAATGGCTTGTCTTCATTGCCTGCTCCTTGTTCCCCTCTTGCGGTTGAAGCTTATTGGTGTTTTTCCATGAGTTGGTGTTTTGATAGTTACGCTAATTGATCTGTGTGGCCTGGTCCACTTTCAGTCATTTGGGAGGGGGTGGGTGGATGTGGTGTCCCGGGGATGTCTCCTGTTGCTTCTCCCAGGAGACCTGTGGATGGGAGCAGGAGGAGAGGAGTGAATGGAAGTTCCCGTGGAGCAGCTTTGAGGGGCGGAGTGAATGAAATCTCATTATGATCTGAGCCCAGCCTGTGTGGGAGCAGGTCTGATCAGTTTTGAATGGTTGTACGTTATGTAACAATCGAAAATAAGTTATCACATAAATTATACAGACTGACATGTGGACAGATACACACACGCATACATATAGTGGCCACAGTTCTAACATTGACACCTGCACACATATAGGGCGGGATTTACCCGTAGGTTTTCCAACAGGATTTTCTGTTGACAGCACCCCTCGCCGTCGGGAAACCCGTGCGTGGCGTGGGACCAGAATTCCCCGCTAGCGTGAACAGCCGGCAAATCCCGCCTTTATATACCATGGGGGTTGGTTCAGCTCAGTTGGCTCGACAGCTGGTTCGTGATGCAGAGCAAGACCAGCAAGCCGGGTTCAATTCCCCAACCGGCTGAGGTTATTCATGAAGGCCCCGCCTTCTCAACCCTGCCCCTCGCCTGAGGTGTGATGATCCTCGGGTTAAATCAGCTCTCCCCCCTCAAAGGGGAAAGCAGCCTATAGTCATCTGGGACTATGGCGACTTTACTTACTTTACATATACATATATATCCATGGGCAGCCAGATTATGTACACATAGGTGAATATACACACAGACACATGTGCACATACACTTCCTCACTACAGAAACCCAGGCACACTCACATTGAAAGAGTGTGTGGGCAAACAGAGCTGAGACACAGATCAGTCATGGCCTGTTGGAAAGATGGAACAGGCTCCTGACTGATCAGCCTGCGCCGGCTCCTACAGAAACCTGCTGGACTAACAACCGTTCTTTTGTCTAACTGTAACCTGAATTCTCTTTTCAGCTTCCACAGATAAGGGTGGAGTCAAACCGAGCACAGTAAACAATCTGAGCACTCTGTCAGTGTCTAACATCACGACTGAATCCTTCCAACTCTCCTGGAGCGCAGAGACAGTCTTTGATTCTTTCCTCATTCAGTATAACCGGCCGGGGCTTCAGGACATGAGGAACCTGACAGTAGTTGGCAATCGACGATCTACTACCATCACAGGCCTGAGGCCTACTGCCAAATACACGCTCCATCTCTATGGCATTTCAAGTGGGGAGCGTACAAAGCCACTGACCACTGCCGTAACCACGAAAGGTATTAATCACCCAATTCCTTTCCACACAGGATTGTACCGTACAAAGATATACAACATTTTAGAAGGAGATGTGACAAGCTGCCGGTGATAATTAGCCTGTGATTGAATATACTGGGCACAACTGGGCATTGAAATTTTTTAAAAATTCATTTTATCGGGATATTGCCCATCCCAATCCTCCATGTCTTTACTCAATCGCAATACACCACAAGGTGCTTGGAGAGGGGGTGGAAACCGATCCGGTGGGCGTGGCATCACTTAAAATCAGGCTGATGAAACACTCAGCAAAATGTGTAATGGCAGTGTAATCCGATTGGAGTACAGACGGGCTTTACATCCAATAGAGTGAGTCAGGAAAATGAATCTGGACCAAACATAGAATTATTGGACAGTTGCAGCACACAGAATGGACGTTCGGCCTGTTGTAAGACCATAAGACAGAGGAGCAGAATTAGGCCACTCGGCCCATCGAGTCCGCTCCGCCATTCAATCATGGCTGATATTTTCTCATCCCCATTCTCCTGCCTTCTCTCCATAGCCCCGATCCCCTTATTAATCAAGAAATTAATTAATCGTGTCCATGCTGACTCCCTGTCAGATCAGTTCACCCTGTGTCACTCCCCTGCCTTTCCCCCATAAGCTTTGAAATTCTTCCTCTTCAACAATGATCCAATTCTGTTTTGAAAGTCCTGGTGGAACCTACCTCCACCTCACTCTCAGGCCGTTCACTCCAGATCAGAAATACTCTTTTAGAAATATTCTCCCCGTGTCGCAATCACCATAAATCAGCGCCCTCTCCCGATCAATCCTTCCAACAATGGGAACAGTTTCTCCTTCCCGACTCTGTCCAGAAACCACCCCCCCACTCCTTCCCGACTCTGTCCAGAAACCCCCCCCCCACTCCTTCCCGACTCTGTCCAGAAACCGCCCCCCCCACTCCTTCCCGACTCTGTCCAGAAACCCCCCCCCCCACTCCTTGCCGACTCTGTCCAGAAACCGCCCCCCCACTCCTTCCCGACTCTGTCCAGGAACCCCCCCCCCACTCCTTCCCGACTCTGTCCAGAAACCCCCCCCCCCACTCCTTCCCAACTCTGTCCAGACCCCCCCCCCCAGTCCTTCCCGACTCTGTCCAGATCCCCCCCCACTCCTTCCCGACTCTGTCCAGACCCCCCCCACTCCTTCCCGACTCTGTCCAGAAACCCCCCCCACTCCTTCCCGACTCTGTCCAGACCCCCCCCACTCCTTCCCGACTCTGTCCAGACCCCCCCCCACTCCTTCCCGACTCTGTCCAGACCCCCCCCACTCCTTCCCGACTCTGTCCAGACCCCACCCCCACTCCTTCCCGACTCTGTCCAGACCCCCCCCCCACTCCTTCCCGACTCTGTCCAGAAACCGCCCCCCACTCCTTCCCGACTCTGTCCAGACCCCCCCCCCACTCCTTCCCGACTCTGTCCAGGCCCCCCGCACTCCTTCCCGACTCTGTCCAGACGCCCCCCCCACTCCTTCCCGACTCTGTCCAGACCCCCCCCCACTCCTTCCCGACTCTGTCCAGACCCCCCCCACTCCTTCCCGACTCTGTCCAGAAACCCCCCCCCCCACTCCTTCCCGACTCTGTCCAGAAACCCCCCCCCACTCCTTCCCGACTCTGTCCAGAAACCCCCCCCCACTCCTTCCCGACTCTGTCCTGAAACCCCCCCCACTCCTTCCCGACTCTGTCCAGACCCCCCCCCCCACTCCTTCCCGACTCTGTCCGGATCCCCCCACTCCTTCCCGACTCTGTCCAGGCCCCCCCCCCACTCCTTCCCGACTCTGTCCAGACCCCCCCCAGTACTTCCCGACTCTGTCCAGACCCCCCCCACTCCTTCCCGACTCTGTCCAGACCCCCCCCCACTCCTTCCCGACTCTGTCCAGAAACCCCCCCCCACTCCTTCCCGACTCTGTCCAGAAACCCCCCCCCACTCCTTCCCGACTCTGTCCTGAAACCCCCCCCACTCCTTCCCGACTCTGTCCAGACCCCCCCCCCCACTCCTTCCCGACTCTGTCCAGATCCCCCCACTCCTTCCCGACTCTGTCCAGGCCCCCCCCCCACTCCTTCCCGACTCTGTCCAGACCCCCCCCACTCCTTCCTGACTTTGTCCAGACCCCCCCCCACTCCTTCCCGACTCTGTCCAGACCCCCCCCACTCCTTCCCGACTCTGTCCAGAAACCACCCCCCACTCCTTCCCGACTCTGTCCAGACCCCCCCCCACTCCTTCCCGACTCTGTCCAGGCCCCCCCCACTCGTTCCCGACTCTGTCCAGACGCCCCCCCACTCCTTCCCGACTCTGTCCAGACCCCCCCCACTCCTTCCCGACTCTGTCCAGAACCCCCCCCCCCCACTCCTTCCCGACTCTGTCCAGAAACCCCCCCCCACTCCTTCCCGACTCTGTCCAGAAACCCCCCCCCACTCCTTCCCGACTCTGTCCAGAAACCCCCCCCCACTCCTTCCCGACTCTGTCCAGATCCCCCCACTCCTTCCCGACTCTGTCCAGACCCCCCCCCCACTCCTTCCCGACTCTGTCCAGACCCCCCCCCACTCCTTCCCGACTCTGTCCAGACCCCCCCCCACTCCTTACCGACTCTGTCCAGAAACGCCCCCACTCCTTACCGACTCTGTCCAGACCCCCCCCCACTCCTTCCCGACTCTGTCCAGACCCCCCCCCACTCCTTCCCGACTCTGTCCAGACCCCCCCCCCCCACTCCTTACCGACTCTGTCCAGACCCCCCCCACTCCTTCCCGACTCTGTCCAGAAACCCCCCCCACTCCTTCCCGACTCTGTCCAGACCCCCCCCCCCACTCCTTCCCGACTCTGTCCAGAAACCCCCCCCACTCCTTCCCGACTCTGTCCAGAAACCCCCCCCCCCCCACTCCTTCCCAACTCTGTCCAGACCCCCCCCACTCCTTCCCGACTCTGTCCAGAAACCCCCCCCACTCCTTCCCGACTCTGTCCAGGCCCCCCCCCCACTCCTTCCCGACTCTGTCCAGACCCCACCCCCACTCCTTCCCGACTCTGTCCAGAAACCCCCCCCCACTCCTTCCCGACTCTGTCCAGAAACCCCCCCCCCACTCCTTCCCGACTCTGTCCAGACCCCCCCGCCCCAGTCCATCCCGACTCTGTCCAGACCCCCCCCCCCACTCCTTCCCGACTCTGTCCAGAAACCCCCCCCCCACTCCTTCCCGACTCTGTCCAGACCCCCCCCCCACTCCTTCCCGACTCTGTCCAGAAACCCCCCCCCACTCCTTCCCGACTCTGTCCAGAAACCCCCCCACTCCTTCCCGACTCTGTCCAGACCCCCCCCACTCCTTCCCGACTCTGTCCAGAAACCCCCCCCACTCCTTCCCGACTCTGTCCAGCCCCCCCCCCCCCACTCCTTCCCGACTCTGTCCAGGCCCCCCCCCCACTCCTTCCCGACTCTGTCCAGAAACCCCCCCCCACTCCTTCCCGACTCTGTCCAGAAACCCCCCCCCCACTCCTTCCCGACTCTGTCCAGACCCCCCCCCCATTCCTTCCCGACTCTGTCCAGAAACCCCCCCCCCACTCCTTCCCGACTCTGTCCAGAAACCCCCCCCCACTCCTTCCCGACTCTGTCCAGACCCCCCCCCCACTCCTTCCCGACTCTGTCCAGAAACCCCCATCCACTCCTTCCCGACTCTGTCCAGACCCCTCCCCCCACTCCTTCCCGACTCTGTCCAGAAACCCCCCCCCACTCCTTCCCGACTCTGTCCAGACCCCCTTCCCCACTCCTTATCGGGAGCATTTCGGGAACAGTGACCACAATTCAGTACGTTTTAAAGTACTGGTGGACAAGGATAAGAGTGGTCCTAGGGTGAATGTGCTAAATTGGGGGAAGTCTAATTATAACAATATTTGGCGGGAACTGAAGAACATAGATTGGGGACGGATGTTTGAGGGCAAATCAACATCAGACATGTGGGAGGCTTTCAAATGTCAGTTGAAAGGAATTCAGGACCGGCATGTTCCTGTGAGGAAGAAGGTTAAATATGGCAAATTTCAGGAACTTTGGATAACGAGAGATATTGTAGGCCTCGTCAAAAAGAAAACGGAGGCATTTGTCAGGGCTAGCAGGCTGGGAAAAGACAAAGCCTGTGTGGAATATAAGGAAAGTAGGAAGGAACTTAAGCAAGGAGTCACGAGAGCTAAAAGGGGTCATGAAAAGTCATTGGCAAATAGGGTTAAGGAAAATCCCAAGGCTTTTTACACGTACATAAAAAGCAAGAGGGTAGCCAGGGAAAGGGTTGGCCCACTGAAGGACAGACGTGGGAATCTATGTGTAGAGCCAGAGGAAATGGGTGAGGTACTAAATGAATACTTTGCATCAGTATTCACCAAAGAGAAGGAATTGGTGGATGTTGAGTCTGGAGAAGGGTGTGTAGATAGCCTGGGTCACATTGAGATCCAAAAAGAGGTGTTGGGCGTCTTGAAAAATATTACGGTAGATAAGTCCCCAGGGCCTGATGGGATCTACCCTAGAATACTGAAGGAGGCTAGAGAGGAAATTGCTGAGGCCTTGACAGAAATCTTTGGATCCTCACTGTCTTCAGGTGATGTCCCGGAGGACTGGAGAAGAGATAATGTTGTTCCTTTGTTTAAGAAGAGTAGCAAGGATAATCCCGGGAACTACAGGCCGGTGAGCCTTACTTCAGTGGTAGGGAAATTACTGGAGAGAATTCTTCGAGACAGGATCTACTCCCATTTGGAAGCAAGTGGATGTATTAGCGAGAGGCAGCACAGTTTTGTGAAGGGGAGGTTGTGTCTCACTAACTTGATCGAATTTTTCAAGGAGGTCACAAAGATGATTGATGCAGGTAGGGCAGTGGATGTTGTTTATATGGACTTCAGTAAGGTCTTTGACAAGGTCCCTCATGGCAGACTGGTACAAAAGGTGAAGTCACACGGGATCAGAGGTGAGACGGCAAGACGGATTCAGAACTGGCTAGGCCATAGAAGGCAGAGAGTAGCAATGGAAGGGTGCTTTTCTGATTGGAGGGCTGTGACTACTGGTGTTCCACAGGAATCAGTGCTGGGACCTTTGCTGTTCGTAGTATATATAAATGATTTGGAGGAAAATGTAACTGGTCTGATTAGTAAGTTTGTAGTCCACAAAGGTTGGTGGAATTGCAGATAGCGATGAGGACTGTCAGAGGATACAGCCGGATTTAGATCATTTGGAGAATTGGGCGGAGAGATGGCAGATGGAGTTTAATCTGGACAAATCTGAGGTAATGCGTTTTGGAAGGTCTAACACAGGTAGGGAATATACAGTGAATGGTAGAACCCTCAAGAGTATTGACAGTCAGAGAGATCTAGGTGTACAGGTCCACAGGTCACTGAAAGGGGCAACACAGGTGGAGAAGGTAGTCAAGAAGGCATACGGAATGCTTGCCTTCATTGGCTGGGGCATTGAGTATAAGAATTGGCAAGTCATGTTGCAGCTGTATAGAACCTTAGTTAGGCCACACTTGGAGTATAGTGTTCAAATCTGGTCGCCACACTACCAGAAGAATGTGGAGGCTTTAGAGAGGGTGCAGAAGAGATTTACCAGGATGTTGCCTGGTATGGAGGGCATTAGCTATGAGGAAAGGTTGAATGAACTCGGTTTGTTCTCACTGGAACGACGGAGGTTGAGAGGGTGAACTGATAGAGGTCTACAAAAGTATGAGGGGCATAGACAGAGTGGATGGTCAGAGACTTTTTCCCAGGGTAGAGGGGTCAATTACTAGGGGGCATAGGTTTAAGGTGCGAGGGGTAAGGTTTAGAGTAGATGTACGAGGCAAGTTTTTTACACAGAGGGTAGTGTGTGCCTGGAACTCGCTACCGGAGGAGGTGGTGGAAGCAGGGACGATAGTGACATTTAAGGGGCATCGTGACAAATACATGAATAGGATGGGAATAGAGGGATACGGACCCAGGAAGTGTAGAAGATTTTAGTTTAGACGGGCAGCATGGTTGACGCAGGCTTGGAGGGCCGAAGGGCCTGTTCCTGTGCTGTACTTTTCTTTGTTCTTTGTTCTTTGACTCTGTCCACGACCCCCCCCACTCCATGTCAACTCTGTCCAGATACCCCACCCACACCTTATCGACTCTGTCCAGACACCCCACCCACACCTTATCGACTCTGTCCAGAACCCCCCCCACACTCCTAACTGACTCTGTCCAGACCCCCCCCCATTATCGACTCCATCCAGACGCCCCCCCATCTTATCGACTCTGTCCAAAGCATTGTGACAAACAGAATGACACGGACATCCAACGTTTCAACATTTTCAGATGACACAAAATTTGAACATATATCAATCAGCGAGGAAGATAATAATAGATTTCCAGAGGGTGTAGACAGACTGGTGGAAGACATGACAGATGGAATTCAGTGCAGTAAAGTGATGCATTCTGGATGAGGAGTAACCACACGTAATAAATATCACAGTATTCAAGTGGGTGCATGAACAGAGGTCCAGGATGATGTGTATAAACCTCGGAAGATGGCAAGTCAGGTTAACAAAGTTGATATAAGACACAGGAAATACCAGATTATAAAAGACAAAGTTCTGCTAAAGCTTTATGAAATATCACTTTGTCCCAATTGTGTCCATCTCTAGACACCACACTCTTAAGAGGGTGTAGAAGATAGGAATCCTTTAGCGAGTAACTCAAATTCTGACCCCACACCCCAAAGCCTGTCCACCATCTACAAGCCACAAGTCAGGAGTGTGATGGAATACTCTCCACTTGCCTGGATAAGAGCAGCTCCAACAACACTCAAGAAGCTCAACATCATCCAGGACAAAGCAGCCCGCTTGGTTGCTCCCCTTCCACAATGATTCACTCCCTGAATCTCTGATAAACAGTGACAGCCGTATGTACCAGCTACAAGATGCACTGCAGTAACTCGTCAAGGTTCCTTAGACAGCATCTTCCAAACCCACGACCACCAGCATCCAGAAGGACAAGAGCAGCAGATACCTGGGAACCCCACCACACGGAGGTTCCCCTCCAAGTCACTCAAAATCCCGACTTGGAAATATATCGCCGTTCCTTCACTGTCGCTGGGTCAAAACTCTGGAATTCCCTCCCTGACAACACTGTGGATGTACCTACACCTCAGGGATTGCAGCGGGTTCAAGAAAGCAGCTCACCACCACCTTCTCAAGGGCAATTCGGCATGGGCAATAAATGCTGCCCTAGCCTGCGACGCCCACATCCCATAAATTTTTTTTTTTAAACGAGACTTACTGGGATGGTTCTGGAGAAGAGGAAAGCAGTTACATATGAACATACAAATTAGGAGCAGCAGAAGGCCCTCTGCCCCTGCAGCCTGCTCCACCATTCAATTTGATCATAAGACTATAAAGACATATGAGCAGAAGTAGACCATTCGGCCCATTGAGTCTGCTCCGCCATTCAATGAGATTATGACTGACCTGATGTGATAATCCTCAACTTGCCTTTTCCACCTTATCCCCATAAACCTTGATTCCCTCTTGGCTGATCTGACTGTAACCTCATCGCCACATTCCTGCCTTGCCCCTGATAACCTTTAACCCCTGCTGCTTCCTGTTTTTTGAGGAAGAGAGTTCCAGAGACTCGCCACCCTCTTGAGAGAAGAAATTCTTCTCATCCCTGTCTTAACCTCCTATATTGAAGCAGTGATCCCTCTAAATTCTGCTGTAAGAGGAAATGTCCTCTCCACATCAAACTTGTCAATTCCTCTCAGGATTTTAAAGGTTTCAATCAAGTCACCTCGTACTCTTCTAAACTCTAGTAGATACAAACCAAACTCTCCAACCTTTCCTCATAAGACAACCCGCCCATCCCTGATATTTAAGTCTAGTAAACCTTCTCTGAACCGCTTCTAACTCATTTACATCTTTCCTTAAATAAGAGACTAACACTTGACAACATGCTATCTTTATTATTGTCTTTATTATTGTCTCAAGTAGGCCTACATTAACACTGTAATGAAGTTACTGTGAAAATCCCCTAGTCGCCACATTCTGGCGCCTGTTCGGGTACACAGGGAGAATTTCCAATTCACTTAACAACATGTCTTTCGGGACTTGTGGGAAGAAACCGGAGCACCCGGAGAAAACCCACGTAGACACGGGGAGAGCATGCAGACTCCGCAGAGATAGTGACCCAAGCCGAGTCCGCACAGACAGTGACCCAAGACGGAATTGAACCTGGGACCCTGGCGCTGTTAAGCAACATTGCTAACCACTGTGCTACCGTACCACCCATACAAGTTACATGGACAAGATTGGCGAAGCTGGGGTTTTCCACCTAAGAATAGAGAGAATTAAGAAGAGATTTGGTAGAAGTGTTTAAAATGATGAAAGGTGTCGATAGAGATAATAAAGAGAAGATGTTGGGCGGGATTCTCCCCTACCCGGCGGGGCGGGGGGTCCCGGCGGGACGGAGTGGCGTGAACCACTCCGGCATTGGGCCGTCCCAAAGGTGCGGAATCCTCCTCACCTTCAGGGGCTAGGCCCGCCCCGGAGTGGTTGGCACCCCGCCAGCCGGCGGGAAAGGGACCTGGCGTCACGCCAACCGGCGCCGAAGGGCCTCCGCCGGCTGGCGCGAGTCGGCGCATGCGCGGGAGCGCCAGCGCATGCTGGCGTCATCCCAGCGCATGCGCAGAGGGAATCGCTTACGCACCAGGAATGGCGGAAGACCACGACCTCTGGTGCGGAACAATAGAGTGCCCCCACGGCACATGCCCGCCCGCGGATCGGTGGGCCCCGACGTCGGGCCAGGCCACCGTGGGGGCACCTCCCGGGGCCAGATCGCCCCGCGACCCCCCAAGAACCCCGGAGCCCACGCCACCAGGTCCCGCCGGGAAGGGACCTACTCTAATTTCCGCCGGCGGGACCGGCAAAGAACGGGCGGGACTTGGGCCCATCGCGGGCCGGAGAATTCGGGCAGCTCCGGGGCCATTGAGTCGCGCCGGACCCCGCCATTCTCCGAGGCGGGCGGAGCGACTCACGGCGGGGCAGTTTTTGGAGGGCAGGAGAATTAGGAGGACGGCGGAGGTGCGATTCACGCCGGCCCCTGGCGAGTCTCCCACCTGGCGGGAGGTCAGAGAATCCCACCCCTTCTCTTTGGTGGGAGGGCTGGGAACTAGAATGTACCAACTTGAAGGTAAATGGTGATGGTGACATGAGGAAAAACCTTTTCAAACAGCGAGTGGTTAGAATCTACACTGTACTGTGTGAGAGTGTGATGAAGGCTGGTCCAGTGGTCGCTTCCAAATGGGAAATGGACAACTTTAAGGGTAAAAACATCGCAGGAATAAAGGAAAGGAGACAGAATGCGGGGCTAACTGGATTTCCCTTTGAGAGAGCTGGCAGAGATTTGATGGACTGAATGGCTGCCTTCTCCCTGATGCTGTTATAAGGTTCTATTACAATGGGAGGAGAGGGGTGGGAAAAGGAGGTTCGAAATGTGGAGAATGTCCATTGAATGTCAGCTCTGGGGAGCATTACATGACACTTGGCCAAACCCTGGTGAGCCCACATGTAGAATTGTGTGTCAGACTGTGTCGGAAAGATAAAGGAATAAACAGAGAGGAGGTCAACCAGCAGATGGGCTGGAATGTGAACCAAGGAAGCTCGATGCAAAGATCAAACCCAAAACATAAGGAAGCAAATTAATGAGTGAAAATGGAAATTCAAAACGTCAAGGAACCGAAGGTCAGGATTTTAAACTATAAAGGCCGTGAAATATAGGGTTGATGTTCTCCAGTTGTGGGTTAGGCTGCCATCTAGTGAGTGACGATTGATGATGGAGGGGATTCAAAAGAGAATTGGCAGGGTTCCCTTGAGCTGTGAGATGGAAAGAACCTCAACATCCTTCGCGTGGAGAATTCCCTCGTGGAGCATTGTAGCTGCCACTGTTTCTAACATTGATCCCATCCATCCAGCTCCTCAGCAGCTTCCCAATCAGCAAACCTCATCAGCCCTAGGAACAAATTCCATAGAAGAATCCCCACAGTACAGAAGGAGACCTTTCGGCCCATTGAGTCTGCACCAGCTGTCTGGAAGAGCACCGACACTAGGCCCTGTCCCCTATCCTATCCCGGTAACCGCACCTAACCTGCACATTGTTGGACACTAAGGGACAATTTAGCATGGCCAATCCACCTAACCTGCACAGACACTGGAAGAAAGTGCAAACTCCACACAGTCACCCAAGGCCGGAATTGAACCCGGGTCCCTGGTGCTGAGAGGCAGCAGTGCTAACCACTGTGTCACCGTGCCTCCCCTGCAAATCCAAACGACTCATGAGTACTTTGGGTAATTGTCAGCCCATTTCAGCCAGGTTCCTCTGCCCCATTTTCAGTTCTCGATGAAAAACTAGGCTGGACTGGTCCGGCCATTGCGATTGTCTTTTCCCGCTGACAGTGCACTCCTGCCCATGGGTTTCCTGGCACAAAATCCCATGGACAAGCGACAGGAAGAGAGAATCCAGCGAACAGCGTGGCACCGAGAAATTATGAAGTGGCAGATAGTCGCGGTTCCCTGATATTAGAATGGCGTTTTAGATCATGTGGGGATTCAGTTGTGAGTCTGTGGTCTCTCAGTGTTGCTGAGGGTATCAGAGACCGTCGCTGGGTTTAAGGAGAGGTGTATCAGCTTTCTCAATACAACAGTGTCGTCTGGGGCACTGATGGAAAGTGTCTGTGAAGGGTCGTCCAATCTGACGGAATAATTTCCACTACTTGCATCCAAATCCGACAGACACCTGGTGGTGGACGCCGGGAAAAGGCCTGAGAAAATTCCTAACCACCAGCAGAATTTCAGGTAACTCTTTGGGGATTTCAGCAGGTGGATTAAAGACCATGATCAAAAATTCCACGGGTTCTCAGGCCCAAGGAAAGACCGTAGATTTTATTTTGAGATCTTACCTGTGTCTTCCTTCAACTTGTGGTCCCAATCCCCAGAAACATTGATGGATTGAATGGAACTTCATCAAAATGCCACACAGCAATTGTTACCTGGTAAAAGTTTATGTCTATTTTCCCTTTTTTAGCAGATAGAGACAAAGTAAAGCCAAGTAAGGGGATTAAACTGGAGGATCTTTCAGTCTCTAATATCACAGCGGATTCCTTCCTACTCTCCTGGGGTTCAGAGAAGGATTTTGACTCTTTTATTATACAGTACGGAGTGCGAGGTTCTGGGGATATGCAGAACCACACGGTAACTGGTGATCGTCGAGTGTTTCTCATC
Source organism: Scyliorhinus torazame (assembly GCF_047496885.1). Classification (NCBI taxonomy): domain Eukaryota; kingdom Metazoa; phylum Chordata; class Chondrichthyes; order Carcharhiniformes; family Scyliorhinidae; genus Scyliorhinus; species Scyliorhinus torazame. Next base: position 212,123,166 of record NC_092720.1, on the reverse strand, counting down.
ACAGGCCTGAGGCCTACCACCGTCTACACCATCTATATCTATGGGATCTCTGGTGGTGTACGCACCAAGCCACTCAACACTGTCATAACCACCGAAGGTATTTCCTTCTATTTTCATGATTATTTTTTTAACAAAACCAAACATTTGCCTTTCCATTCCAGAGACCTTGATTGTTGCTATGGTGACTGTATGGGGCCTGTGTCCTCGGAGAGGCCTGATGTAGAGGTTGAGCTGAGGCACATCATTCAACTGAGAAGACCAATGGCAGCATTTGTAGAGCATTGTACAATATTTACAGCACAGAAACAAATCATTCATCCCAACAGGTCCACGGGTTCATGCCCCACATTAACATTCTCCCATCCTCCACCATCTCACTGAATTCTTCTATCCCTTTCTCCTTCATGTGTTTATCGAGCTTCTTCTTAAATGTATCTATGTAGTAGTACCTTCCATATTCTCACTACTCTCCGGATAAAGACTTTCTCCTGAGTTCTCTCTAATATGGCACCTCATGTGGTTCGCCCCGCAACTGAAAAAAATCTTCCCTTCTTCCGTCCGATCGAATGTATTCAAAATATAACATCTGATTAAAATTTGATTTCATAATAATTCTAAATGGATAGGTGCGTGCAACAGGGCAAGGTTTACAATTGGGGGAAGGGTAAATACGATGTTGTCAGATAAGAATTGAAGTGCATAAGTTGGGAACATAGGCTGTCAGGGAAGTGAAATGTGGAACTTGTTCAAGGAACAGGTACTACGTGTCCTTGATATGTATGTCCCTGTCAGGCAGGGAAGAGATGGTCGAGTGAGGGAACCATGGTTGACAAGAGAGGTTGAATGTCTTGTTAAGAGGAAGAAGGCGGCTTATGTAAGGCTGAGGAAACAAGGTTCAGACAGGGCGCTGGAGGGATACAAGATAGCCAGGAGGAAACTGAAGAAAGGGATTAGGAGAGCTAAGAGAGGGCATGAAAAATCTTTGGCAGGTAGGATCAAGGAAAACCCCAAGGCCTTTTACACATATGTGAGAAATATGAGAATGACTAGAGCGAGGGTAGGTCCGATCAAGGACAGTAGCGGGAGATTGTGTATTGAGTCTGAAGAGATAGGAGAGGTCTTGAACGAGTACTTTTCTTCAGTATTTACAAATGAGAGGGGCCATATTGTTGGAGAGGACAGTGTGAAACAGACTGGTAAGCTCGAGGAAATACTTGTTAGGAAGGAAGATGTGTTGGGCATTTTGAAATACTTGAGGATAGACAAGTCCCCCGGGCCTGACGGGATATATCCAAGGATTCTATGGGAAACAAGAGATGAAGTTGCAGAGCCGTTGGCAATGATCTTTTCGTCCTCACTGTCAACAGGGGTGGTACCAGGGGATTGGAGAGTGGTGAATTTCGTGCCCCTGTTCAAAAAAGGGAATAGGGATAATCCTGGGAATTACAGGCCAGTTAGTCTTACTTCGGTGGTAGGCAAAGTCATGGAAAGGATACTGAAGGATAGGATTTCTGAGCATCTGGAAAGACACTGCTTGATTAGGGATAGTCAGCACCGATTTGTGAGGGGTAGGTCTTGCCTTACAAGTCTTATTGAATTCTTTGAGGAGGTGACCAAGCATGTGGATGAAGGTAAAGCAGTGGATGTAGTGTACATGGATTTTAGTAAGACACTTGATAAGGTTCCCCATGGTAGGCTTATGCAGAAAGTAAGGAGGCATGGGATAGTGGGAAATTTGGCCAGTTGGATAACGAACTGGCTAACCGATAGAAGTCAGAGAGTGGTGGTGGATGGCAAATATTCAGCCTGGATCCCAATTACCAGTGGCGTACGGCAGGGATCAGTTCTGGGTCCTCTGCTGTTTGTGATTTTCATTAATGACTTGGATGAGGGAGTTGAAGGGTGGGTCAGTAAATTTGCAGGCGATACGAAGATTGGTGGAGTTGTGGATAGTGAGAAGGGCTGTTGTCGGCTGCAAAGAGACATAGATAGGATGCAGAGCTGGGCTGAGAAGTGGCAGATGGAGTTTAACCCTGAAAAGTGTAAGGTTGTCCATTTTGGAAGGACAAATATGAATGCGGATGACAGGGTTAACGGTAGGGTTCTTGGCAATGTGGAGGAGCAGAGAGACCTTGGGGTCTATGTTCATACATCTTTGAAAGTTGCCACTCAAGTGGATAGAGCTGTGAAGAAGGCCTATGGTGTGCTAGCGTTCATTAACAGGGATTGAATTTAAGAGCCGTGAGGTGATGATGCAGTTGTTCAATGCCTTGGTAAGGCCACAACTGCGTACAGTTCTGGTCGCCTCATTTTAGGAAGGATGTGGAAGCTTTGGAAAAGGTGCAAAGGAGATTTACCAGGATGTTGCCTGGAATGGAGAGTAGGTCTTACGAGGAAAGGTTGAGGGTGCTAGGGCTTTTCTCATTAGAACATAGAAGGACGAGGGGCGACTTGATAGAAGTTTATAAGATGATCTGGGGAATAGATAAGAGTAGACAGTCAGAGACCTTTTCCCCGGGTGGAACAAACCATTACAAGGGGACAAAAATTTAAGGTGAATGGTGGAAGATATAGGGGGGATGTCAGAGGTAGGTTCTTTACCCAGAGAGTAGTGGGGGCATGGAATGCACTGCCTGTGGAAGTAGTTGAGTCGGAAACATTAGGGATCTTTAAGCAGCTATTGGATAGGTACATGGATTACGGTAGAATGATATAGTGTAGATTAATTTGTTCTTAAGGGCAGCACGGTAGCATTGTGGATAGCACAATTGCTTCACAGCTCCAGGGTCCCAGGTTCGATTCCGGCTTGGGTCACTGTCTGTGCGGAGTCTGCACATCCTCCCCGTGTGTGCGTGGGTTTCCTCCGGGTGCTCCGGTTTCCTCCCACAGTCCAAAGATGTGCAGGTTAGGTGGATTGGCCATGATAAATTGCCCTTAGTGTCCAAAATTGCCCTTCGTGTTGGGTGGAGTTACTGGGTTGTGGGGATAGGGTGGAGATGTTGACCTTGGGTAGGGTGCTCTTTCCAAGAGCCGGTGCAGACTCGAAGGGCCAAATGGCCTCCTTCTGCACTGTAAATTCTATGATAATCTATGATTAATCTAGGACAAAGGTTCGGCACAACATCGTGGGCCGAAGGGCCTGTTCTGTGCTGTATTTTCTATGTTCTATTTAAATGTACAGAAATTTGTCCTTTCGGTATTGACCTTTACCTCATTGGCGGTGTATTAGTCATCCTAATTGGGTGTTGTTTTAAGAATGCACATGAGTACACTCTTATTTATTTAACATTTGCAAAAATCACCAGCGGAATCCTCCGTCGGCGGGATCTTCCGGTCCGGAAGCCCCATTGGCCGGCTGCAGGAACAGTGATTCCCGCTGCCTGTGGGGCGCGCCGTGCCGCGCTGGGAAATGTGGCTGGCGGGATGGAGTGTCAATAATCAGCAGACTATCAACCTGAAACTCAGAAAACTCAGCTTGCTGTCAGGCACAACCTATCTATAAATTTAAAAGATTTTCATGTTTCTGATCTAATTGCTGTTTTATTTCCATGGTGCTGTGAATCTTGAACTGTTTGTTTTATCTGTAGGATTGAGCAAATATTTCAGTTAAATTCCTCTGCACTATTCAAACATTTCCATGAATCCACTGGGTAACGATGTTTCTCCTGAATTCTCTGTTCTCTTTATCTGTGATAATCTTATACATTGATGGCCTCTGCAGCGTTTCAACTTACAGGTGCAAATACTCTCGTTTTCTGTCTGCACATTCAGCAGAGTTTTGTTAAATTAAGAAAAAATAATTTAAGAATGTGAATCCAGATCCCTCCTTATCCTCACTCCAGGATGTGGTCACAATCCCACAATATCATCCTTGTAACTGAATGGGAATTCATCAAATGCCCTCGCACCAGTTATTATCTGATAAAAGTTCACGTCTGTTTTCCCTTTTTTAGCTTCCACAGATAGAAACAAGCCAAGTAAGGTGCTTAAGCTGGAGAATCTTTCAGTCTCTAATATCACAGCTGACTCCTTCCAACTCTCCTGGGGTTCAGAGAAGGATTTTGACTCTTTTACTATACAGTACGGAGTGCGAGGTTCTGGGGACGTGCAGAACCTCACGGTGACCGGTGACCGTCGACTCTCTCTCATCACAGGCCTGAGGCCTACCACAGTGTACACCGCCTATATCTATGGGATCTCTGGTGGTGTACGCACCAAGGCACTCAACACTGTCATAACCACCAAAGGTATTACCTCCTATTTTCATGATATTTTCCTTTTAACAGAACCAAACATCTGCCTTTCCATTCCAAAGACCTTGCTGGTTACCATGGAAACTGTACGTGGCCTATGTCAATTCATCATTCAACTTTAGGCACCTGAGCAAACCAATGGTAGTATTTGTAGAGAATTGTACAGTATTTACAGCACAGAAACAGACCATTCGACCCAACAGGTCAGCGCGTTCATGCCCCACAAGAATCTCCTCTCATCCAACTTCATCTCACCCTGTCAATATATCCAAATATTCCTTCTCCCTCATGTGTTTGCCCAGCTTCCTCTGAAATGTATCTATAGGAGTGGTGGTTAACGTGCTGCCCGTGAGCCAAATGTGGCCCATGAGGGTACTGAGTGCAGCCCCCAAGGCATTTTGTTGACTGATGTCCACAAGCATTCGTCCATGTTTTTTTCCCCGACGAGCATGCAAAGCAGGGACACATGAAGTGCACAACATTGAGTGTGAAAGTCTAAACATTTATTTTGCTTTTACCATTTGAAGTTGATAGTTCTATGAATATATGAATGCTTAAGCATTTTCAAAGCTCATTATGAAATATTCGGTGTTTATTAAATGTATTTAATCTTATTCCAAAGGTCATAGTTAGTGAACAAGCCCGATTTCAATCCTGTGGCCGACTGCTCTAGGTTGCCCTGCAGTGTTCCCTGCCATTTACCTGAACACGCTCTGTGGTAATAACCTCCATATCCCCACCACTCTCTGGGTAAAGATGTTTCTCCTGAATTCCGACTGGATTTATTAATGATTGTTTTATATTCTTGGCCCTCAGTTTTGGAATTCCACAAATGAAAAATCTTCCCCACATTTATCCTCTTGAACCCATTCAAAATCTTTCATTTCATTAAAATTCTATCTGCTGTAAATAATTTGACATTCATGACATTTTTCCTTCAGGTAATGGCTTTTATTTTATTGATCGCGTATTGGGTCATTTTGAAGGTTGTATACAAATGGACATTCTAATTGTGCATCTTTTGCATAAATCCATATTTCGGGAAAATAATTGGTAGAACACGGGCCTGAAACTCAGGAAAGATTAACTGAGTGCCAGAAACATACCTATTTATAAATGTAAAAGATTTTAGGTGTTTCTAATCCAATTGCTATTTTCATATCCCTGGTGCTGTGAATCTTGATGTGCTGCATCATCTGAAGGACTGTAGGAAGGTCCAGTTAAATTTCTTTACACTATTCAACCATTGGTGGGAGCGAGTTCCACATTCTCACCACTCCCTGGGTCAGGAGGTTTTTTCTGTATTGCCGATTGGATTTGGCGGTCTCTGCTTTTGCTCTATCCCCAAATGTGAAAATATTCCTTCTCTCGTCCTCTGTCTACTCCTGGTTGAAATTAAGAAACATCTTTAAAGAATTGAATAATGCCTGTTTTCAGATCTCTCCTTGACCTCGTCCCCTCTATCTATCTCATCGGGTTACCATCTCAATCTCACCAGTGATGACTGAATGAGACTAAATCAAATGCATGCTCACTCAATTGTCAAAGTTCATGGTCTATTTTCCCTTTTCTTTTAGCTTCCACAGATATAGACACAGTAAAGCCAAGTAAGGTGATTAAACTGGAGAATCTTTCAGTCTCTAATATCACAGCGGACTCCTTCCTACTCTCCTGGGGTTCAGAGAAGGATTTTGACTCTTTTATTATACAGTACGGAGTACGAGGTTCTGGGGATGCGCAGAACCTCACAGTAACTGGTGACCGTCGAATGTTTCTCATCACAGGCCTGAGGCCTACCACCGTCTACACCATCTATATCTACGGGCTCTCTGGTGGTGTACGCACCAAGGCACTCAACACTGTCATAACCACCAAAGGTATTTCCTTTCTTTCATGATCATAAAGAACCAATAATTTGTCTTTCTCTTCCACATGCCTCACTGGTTATGGTGACTGTGTGCCCTGTGTCAGAGGCCTGATGTATAGACGTTGAGCTAGGGCACCTCAAACAACTCGAGGGCACTTGAGCAAACCAATGGCTGCATTCACACAATATCTACAGCACAGGAACCGGTCAGAATAGGTCCATATGTTTATGCTCCACACAAATCTCTTCCTGCCCTACTGCATCTCACCTTGCCAATGTATTATATTTCTTTTACCCTCGTACATTTACCTAGCTTCCTGTTAATATCATTTGCCTCAGCCACTTGGTAGTGAGTTCCACATTCTAACCACTCGCTGGGTAAGGAATGATCTCCTGAATTTCCTGTTGGATTTATCGCTGACCATCTTATATTCTTGTCCCTTACTTTTGTACGCCCAAGAAACGGGGCGCGGCTTTCTGGCCCTCCTGGCCAGTGGGATCTTCAGATCCTGCCCAAAGTGATCCCACCCACCCCCACCGCAGGGGGTTCCCTGTCAGCAGGATGGGTAAACCACACAAAGAAATGGTAGACATCACCGGGAGCGGAAGATCCCACCTGCGGTTAATGGTGAACCACCTCTGCCACTGGAAAACAGGGAGAGGGCGTGGAATCCAGCCCATGGAAACTTCACTACATCTACCTTATTAAACCTAATCAAAATCTAAAATTCAATTAAAATTTAACCTGATAACATTTGCGGCAATTGACATTCAGGTATTGGCTTTTATTTTATTGGTAGTGTATTGGTGGATTGAATTGGGTGTTGATTTGTAAGAATGTATTTGGAAGGGGCAGCACGGTGGCGCAGTGATTAGCACTGATGCCTACAGCGCTGAGGACCCAGGTTCGATCCCGGCCCCGGGTCCGTGTCCGTATGGACATTCTCCCCGTGTCTGTGTGGGTCTCACCCCCACAACCCAAAAGATGTTCAGGGTAGGTGGATTGGCCACACTATATTGCCCCTTAATTGGAATTGGGTATTTGGAAGCTGTGCGGATGACTCTTAACAGGCCGGCAAAATTATAGTAAGCTGTTCAATCAAGAGAAATTAGGGATGGGCAATAAATGTTGGCCTTGCCAGCTACGCCCACATTACATGGCAAAAATAAAAATGTAGTGTGGGATTGTCCACTCCTGCCCGTGGCGGGCAACGTCGCGGGCGTGGCAGAAACACTTGGGTCGCGGCCGAAGGGCCCGCGACAATGTGGGGTCGAACAATTCCGCCAGTACTCTCTAATTGTGTAACATTTGCATCAATTACAAATTCCAGGAGAATAATTAGCAGACCATAGATCTGAAAGCAAACTTAGCAGAGGGTGGAATTTTCCAGTCCTCGCCACTGGTGAGATTTTCCAGTCCTGGCAAAGTTTCCCCCCCTCCCCCTTCCCCTGTCGCCACTGGTTCCCTGACAGCGGCAAGGGTGAGAAATGTAAAAGTCTATCGACTTCAGTGGGAGGTTTCTTCCGAAGGACTGTGTCTCAATGCATCTGACTCTTCTCTCTTTGATTCTCACCCTCACAGATGGAAACATTAATTTTTTGACTACTTTCCAAAGTAGTGGTTACTTTGGTGTTATTCAAATTAAGAAAAATCTTTGGAGAATTGCATAATCCTTGTTTTCAGACCCCTCCACAACCTCGCTCCTCTGTCTCACCAGGTTGTGGTCACAATCTTATGATAGAAGCCTGGATGATTGAAAGGGACTTTATCAAATGCCCTCTTGCCAATTGTTACCTGGTAAAATGTATTTTTTCCCTTTTTTAGCTTCCACAGATAAAGTAAAGCCAAGTAAGGTGATTAAACTGGAGAATCTTTCAGTCTCTAATATCACAGCGGACTCCTTCCAACTCTCCTGGGGTTCAGAGAAGGATTTTGACTCTTTTATTATACAGTACGGAGTGCGAGGTTCTGGGGATATGCAGAACCTCACGGTGACCGGTGACCGTCGAGTGTCTCTCATCACAGGCTTGAGGCCTACCACTGTGTACACCATCTATATCTATGGGATCGCTGGTGGTGTACGCACCAAGGCACTCAACACTACCATAACCACCAAAGGTATTACATTTTCTCTTCATAAGGACCAAAAAGGTTGTATTTTCTGGATGGAGACCAATCACTTGTGTTTATATAAACTGCTGTGTATTTGGTCAAATTAACCCAACATGTCAGGTATATATAGTCAATGTGTGGCATAGGTACAACTAGAGCTGAGATACTCAATCAACTCAATTGTCAAATTATTCCATGGCTCCATGCCCCTTCCGATCTCTGTAATCGCCTTCAACCATCTGAGATCTCCGCACTCCCCTCATTCTGATCTCTGCCACATCCCCGAATTTAATCCCTCTGCTGTTGGAGGCTGTACATTGAGCTGGCCGGGCCCTAATCTCTGTAATTCCCTCCCTCAAACTCTGCCTCTCTCTGCATTTTCTCCCTCAGGATACTCTGAAAAACCCAGCTCTTTGATCAAGGTTTACCTGTCCTAACATCTCCTTACGTGGCTCCCTGTCAAATTCAGTTAACAGCACACGTGTAGTAACCTGAGATGTTTGACTTTGTTAGAAAGCACCATATAAATACAAGTTGTTATAAACAGTTAGAAATATTTATTTTCTGAAATACTGCGTTTCCACTGGTCCATTATGATGCCGGCACAGAATCAATGGCACAGAGGGCCAGAGCCTGGGAGAAAGGGTTCAAAATGTAACTTAGTCATTTGATTATGAGGTTGGGCTTCAGTGACCTTGCGTAGAATCCCATTGACTCTGCAGCACGTAAACTGGCCATTCGGCCCAACTGGTCCAGTCAGTGTTTGTGCTCCAGAGAGCCTCCTCGCGCTCTAATCTTCCGAGCCTGTCCTCCTCCCCGCCATACCTCCCTAGCCTCTTTTCCCTCATATCTGAATCGAGTCTCCTCTTAAATCCATGAATGGTGTCGGCCTCGCCCATTACATGTGGCAACAAGTTCCAATCCCTCGCCACTGACCGGGTGGAATTCTCCCACCCACTTGTGGTGGATTTGGTGACGGGCGGGTGGCGAGAGTCTAACGGGAGCCAAAAGGCCTTTCAGTCTTGCGGGGATTTACGCGGTGTCAAACCCAATTACCAATGGGCGGCCTGTTCGAGGTGGTCCTCAGTTCGCCAGAGGTTTGGAGTGACTGCAGCAACAACGTTCAGCCATTGTGCTGGGCAGCTCCTGATGCGCTGTCCACCACTTTGCTGGAGCAGACTGCTCCCTGTCTCCAGCTCCATGCTGAGCAGTTCTTCGTGGACAGCACCGTGCTGCTGGACCCGAACCATCCTGCATCGCCGAGTCAGATCAGTGCTGCACCGGGGGGGGGGGGGGGGGGAAGAGGGGCCTCCTTGCGCCCACCCACACACCAGGGTCTATCTGGGCAGCACTGCGCTGCGGGACCCCGAACCATCCTGCATCACCAAGTCAGATCAGTGCTGCACCGGGGGGGGGGGGGGGGGGGGGGGGGGGGGAACAGGGGCCTCCTTGCGCCCACCCACACACCAGGGTCTATCTGGGCAGCACTGCGCTGCGGGACCCATGCAGCCACCGCACTATACGTCTTGGACGGGATTCTCCGGTCCACCAGTCACGTTTTCCAGCGCTGCACACCCTCGGCAACAGCAGGATTCTCCGTTCCCGCAGCTCGCCAAGGGAATTTCTCATTGTGGCCGTCGGGAAACCAGCGGGCGTGCCTGTGCTGTCGGTGGACCGGAGGATCCCGTGGGCGGAGAATTCCGCTGCTGAAGTTTGACTGGGGACGGGGTGCGAGCTGAGGCGGGGGGTTGGGTGGCTGGGGAGGCAGGGCTGTTGGTGGCCTAATAGAAACAAAGAAGGCAATGTGGAAGGAGGGCTGTGCTAGGGGGAGGAGAGGGGGAGGGCTCACGATGGCAGGCAGAGGAACAAGGGTGTAGATGAAGAAGAAGACCAATGGAAGGCCGAGGGAAGGGAAGCTGGACCCTGTCAAGGCTGCATGAACCAGAGGTCGAGGCGATACCACACCTTTTACTGCAAGGGGGTGGATGAAGACTCCAGATATGGTGGGTGGAGGGGCAAGTGGGGCATTGTTGCCTCGCAGGTGATGGGCCCGGTGGGAGGGGGTTGAATCGAGGATCACGCTTCCTCTTGAGGCTGCTGGCCTTTTCCTTCTGGTTGCTGACATCCTGCACAATCTGGTGAAGACCAGTGGGCTGGAGAGAGTGATACCAGTTTGTTGGACTGAAATGTAAATCTGGCACCAGGACATTCAGACCGGTCAGCTGACGGTGGGCAGACGGATCAGCTGCCGGACCACCAGGTGACTGAGCGAGGAACTTGGATCATAATTAATGAGCTACCAAGCGTTGAATCTGCTATGGGATCCTGCTATTCTGCTCGGCAGGACAGCCAGAGACGCCC